>NW_012267346.1:413968-436380 GCF_000151885.1 Dipodomys ordii
GATATCTCAATGTTGTTTTGATTTGCATTTCTTTTATGGCTAGGGATGTTGAACATTTCTTCATGTGTCTATTGGCCATCCTTCTTTCTTCTTCAGAGAGGTTTCTCTTTAAGTCTTTCGCCCACTTATTTATTGGGCAGTTGTTTCTTTGAGGATTTGTTGTTGGGGGCTTAATTTTTTGAGTTCCAAGTATATTTTAGATATGATGTAGTAAATATTAAATGAGATAATGTACATTAAGCTGTTGCTTCTCTATTTCCCTGGCCTATGGGAGAGAGCTAACTAAGGCTAACAAATAATACCACTAGGCATCAGATACCAAAGTAATACAGCTAGGGGATGTACCTGAACCTGGGTTTTGTTTGCTAGACCAGGGGCCATTGCCTTTGTAAATAGAGAAGAGCAATATGTGTATTATGGCATTTGAGTTAGCCTAGAATTTGCATTTGGAGGAGGAAACTACTTCTTCCACAGTAAAGTTACAATGAAAGGGATAATTGTAGCAGAGCCTATTCAGACCTATATACAGAAACTGCCCCATTTGCAAATGAGAACTACCCAAGCACAGAAACAGAGCTTGATGCAGGCCTTTAAAAACAATAAAGTTAATTAAAAGAAAAAGAATACTTTTTATAGAGTTCAAAAACAAGTTAATTTTTTTTCCCCAAATTCACATTTATAGTGTTACTAGTCAAGGAGTTAAAAAAGCAATGAAATAAATGTTTAAAACCACTTCAACTGACTCTTCTTAAATAGCTTTTCATTAGTTTGGTTTGAATCAGTCGTTTGTTTTTTAACTCATTAAGTGTTTTCAAAATTACATTTGTTGTTGTTTTAATGTAGTTTCTTTTGGCACATTTGTTGCCAGGAGAGAAGTGAGAAATCATAGACTTTTGATCCAGAAAATCCAAATCAATTTGATAAGGAAATTTTCTTGTGACCCAACCTTATAAAGAAAAGTTAAAACTAAAGACAAAAGAAAACACAGTTTCAGAGAATACAAACAAGCACTCAAATAATAAATTAAGATCCAATGTCCTTAAAAAAATAATGTGCAACGTCTCTGAGCCTTTCTTCTTTGCATTCTTTAGCGTCTGAGACAGGGAGGAAATGTTGATTCAAACCAGTCTTGAGCTATGAGCTGGTAAAGGGCCCTGAGCCCCGCTCAAACAGTGGAAGAGAAAGCACCTGTGTTTGACCTTTCAGGTGGTTAGGTGGCAGATTCTGGGTGTTAGCCAACAAAAATTAAAAGGAATACACCAGCCTGTTCACTGTGTTTCAAGATAACAGCAAGGTCTATATTGAGGATTGTGAATGAAAAAGAAATGGCCAAGTAAAAAGAAAAAGTCACTGCTACTAACACGAAAGTATAGAAAGGCATAGATTAAACAGGAAATACCCAACCGTATATTCAAGTATCCTCCTGTCAATGCCAGCTTAACACTCTCGCCTTCTCTATTACTGTCTCTGGGGACCCTCAGGGGACCCATCTCTATTCCCCTAGACCTCCCCTTCCATTTGCTTCAACACGGCACTGCCAGGACCCTGTTGTCCTGGTCTCTAAAGTGAGCCTTCAGTACCAGGAAAAGGGGTAAAATACCCTCGACTTCCCCCAAAGAAAGCTCAGATGACAAATGGTTGCATACACAAAAGTCATTTGTTGCCACCATCTTTACAGGAAATCTAACCAGTAATTGACTCCTTGAGGTGGGAATGTTGACCATATTTACCAGGAACCTACTGTAATGTCTGCAAATACCAGGAACTTAAAACTGCTGGGAGGAGTTTCCACGTCTCACTGTACACTTCCACATTACAAGCTAACATTGTGGCAAGGGAATATTTCCTTTGAAGATGGTGCAGAGCTTTCAAAATAAAGATCATTTTAAAATATGTTTTACAGAGTTCAAAATCAAGCTAATTTTCTCTTGAACTCACATTCATGGTATTAAGAGTCAAGAAGTTAAAAGAGCAATGAAATTCAAATGCTCAAACTTCTCATAGTCTGTATGACTGTAAAGTACTTGCTCCTTCAGCCAAGAATGGTCAGTATTAATTGAATATTGCTAGTATTAAATATTGTCTAGCTTTACAAATACCAGGTGGGATCTAAAATAATATTATATGAGTTCAGGACTGTACTTCATACATATTCTGAGTTATAAATTTCTATATAGAAAATGACATAAGTTTTGCAGTTCCAAGTTCTGAACAGCTAACTTATATTAAAAAAAAAACAAACCTGGAAATTTCAGGGGAAAATCAACAGCAGAGGAAATTATTTTAGTCTCAACTCTTCCAATTCTGCTTCACTCTAAGCAGATCATTGGCTTTGTTAGATCTCATATTCTTCTTCTGGAAAATAATCAGCTTACCAGGCTGCCTGGCTCAGGTGTGTTGGGTAAAAGATTCCCTTTGACATGAATAGAAGCTAATGTTCAACTTCCAAAAGAAGCCTGACATTTCAAGTGACTGGTAGATCATTGGAAGTGTATCTGTGGAAAAACTCGCTGATTATATTCTAAAATGTGATGTTATAATGAGTTTACCAAGCAAAACCTTTTTAAAACTAAGGATATACAATTGTTGTCACTAGAAAATCCATTTCTTCACCTCCTCACTAAGTTAAAACAATTATTTGCAAAAATGAAAGGTACATTACTAGTCACATACACACATTGTTACATTTCTAAACAATTATAAAATCATTTCATCAGCTGAGAATGGCCAGTATTGATTGACAAGTGCCTTAACTATTAAAGTAATCATATTTTCCCTAGACTGAGACTTTCAACCACCAAACATTACAGAATAGCTGGTTAAGTCAAAGTAAGTTCCTCAGAGACAAGTATTTCCCATTTATATCAGATGCAAGGTGTTTGCTTAAAAAGAAATATAGGAGAACTGCTTAAGAAAGAAGAATCTCAGCTATCAACAATGAATGACAGTTTAATAAATCATCCTCTTAAGATTTTAATTAAAATTAACAGAATTAATTTGGATATTCAGCAAAGCTCCTAAAGGTCACAATGTCTACCAAAGAAAATGCAATTAAATATGTAGTGTTCTTCCAAGTTTAAATTAGGAAATAACACATCTCTGGGGGCAAAATACCATTTTTCTTCCATCCAAAATTATTAGTTATTACACATAAAGAAAACAGTTAAGCAAAAAAGCACATTTCTCATTTATAAAGTCTAAGGGATCATCCCAAAACATCTTCCATGTTCTAGAATTGGAGAATTAGGAAACATCCTCCTGGAAGACATGGGTCACAAATTTGATACTCCATTTACCTTTGCTACTATGATTACAACTCGGTTAAAAGGTAATATTAATGCAAAAGAGGCATATTCATTTTGAATTATTAATACATGATAACACTGTGTTTTGTTCACTATTCTTCACTGCCCTTGCAAACAGTTTCAAATGAGAGGTGCCAAAATATGAAGACTTGCAGCCACTGCTTTCCAAGCTCACTGTGCTGGGAATTGCCTTCTTGAGTTTTTAGCAGACACTGGGAACTGTCTTTGAAAGCAGACTATGAATTCACATGGTTCCTTACCTTCCACCAAGAAAATGTTTAAAACAACCCTCATCTGCCATTTTAATGTATTCTTCCCAAAGACTGCCATAAATATTTAATATAAGAAAGGAAATGTTTAAACACAACAGATAGCTTATGAAATTAAAGTTAGCTGATGGATTACACTGTCTACATAAAGCATTGTAAATAATGACAAAGAAAATATGAGTGGCATTGCATGTCTCCCTTGCATCTCTTGACATTTCTGAAGAAACATTCAAAAGACATTTAGATATGAAGGTCAGCCTAATTGACATCAAAGGGAGACCAACTCTATAGAGCCATTTCCTTATTTCCCTTTATAGAATATCTTGGTTCATTACCCCATTGAAAAGAAAATGCAGGTATTTCTAGCTCCAAAAAAATCCTAGCCTGCTACCTATGTTCACAAAGGTTACAAACTAGGAGGGAAACCTTATATTAAGTACCTGGTTTAGTTAGCTGATTCAAACAGGAATGAGCATCAACAGTGGCCATTTCTTAAAGACATTCAAGATATGTCTGTCAAATGAGTTTATCATGTGTGTTTACATACTATATTCAAAATTTATAAGGAAATATGCTCTTTTCTTTCTAATTTTATTTTAACAACCAACTTGCCTGCTTTCCTTTCTCTGGAATATATACTTATTCTATATGAACAGACACAGAAAGCAGCTGGTGCCT
This sequence comes from Dipodomys ordii, assembly GCF_000151885.1. Taxonomy (NCBI): domain Eukaryota; kingdom Metazoa; phylum Chordata; class Mammalia; order Rodentia; family Heteromyidae; genus Dipodomys; species Dipodomys ordii. The sequence continues at coordinate 418,221 of NW_012267346.1, forward strand.
CTTCTAATCTCTTGATTTTTCTGTCCAAGCCAAACAATTTCAACATCTTTTAATTTTTCTCAGCAGTCTCTTTTCCTGATCCATTTACACTGAATTCTCTAAAGAATAATAGAAAAAATTTCTCAATATGCATATAGTATACCCAAAAATAACAATATTAACTCTTACAAGAAAAACATACCCTTGACATAATTGAAGTGTTGCTACCCAGATTTTTTCCTTGCTAGGTTAGTGCCAAGCTCTAGCTCTTTCCATAACTACCATAAAGTTTAGCATATGTTTATTGCTCTTTCTAACCAAATTGTCCATAGCTAGCTCCCATTCTTCTATTCTCTCAATGTTACCAATTGCTCCTATATGGTATTTTCTATTATCTTTTGTGCATATTTTCATTCCATTTACTAAGTAAAATGCAACATTGTTTAGGCTAATATCATCTGCAAAAAAAAAAAATCCTTAGGCAATTTACAGAGTTCTGTTTCAGAATCCATGAAGAAACAGTGTGGATTCATTTTCCTAATGTGCTATGGGGAAAATGCATTCAAATCTATCACGACATTTATTAATAGTGCTTTCTTTTTTTCCTTTTAGAAAGCTATACCTTCATCATAACTGGAAAATAAAACTGAGTAAAGGTAGTTCACAAATGCCATGAGCCTCTCTCTAAACAATCACTGTCTGTTAGGTGATGCTTTGACTATTGGGAGAAATTCTGGCATTTTCTTCTTTTTATTGCTAGTTATCACTTGTAAGTAAACATATATATATGTATATATATACATATATATATAAATATGCATTATTACCCCCTCCATTATGTCATGGACTCTATAACTCTAACAAGGTAAAACAAGCTTAAAAAACATACTAAGGAAATCAAAAAAGCAAAGAATCTTTGAAAATAAACATACTAAGGGAAAATGACAGCAAAATGGTCCTACATATTTGTAACATTCCATCAATTATAAGATGTAATAAATATACTCCAAAATTTATTAAACAATGTGTGCTTTCATTTTCTACTATGTGACAGTATGTTCTAAAATATGTACATCCCTGTATTTCCTGGGTGAGTTCAGTTTTTGTTAAGCACCCCTCCTCCTAACCTTCTCAAAAAAGTCCTACAACCAAAAATATGGTAAGAGGGAGAAAAAGGAAAAGCTCAAAATCAGAATTTTCTTTATAGCTTAAAATCCGGATTTTAAATGTATTACTCATTATGGAAATCTAGTATGCCCTGTGAATGTTAGTAGGGCAATATTTGTTTAAATATAAAAGTTGTTCATCGAACAGAATCACAGGGCTGAAATAAGCCTGATATGGTTCTTTTCTCTGTCATTGGTTCAGAATGTAATTTAAATCTTGTTCACATGTCCTGCTACATTTTATTTTAAAATGTTCTATTTTTTAAGAGTACAGCTCTGGAACACCTATCTGAGGTACATCACTGATTATTATAGCACAAAAATAAATCAGGACCACTAAAGTAACTGCAAACCAGGTCTAGCATCTTCTAGCATAAGGAAAGTCTGACATATTTTTTCTACTTAAAAGACAAAAATAGCAGAGACATGGTCAGTTGTTGAGAAACTACTCAGAAAGTTTCAATTTCCTATATAGCATCTCTTATTCATTTGCTGTTTTAGCCATGTGTAGACAATGTACTCGAGAGAAGGTAAAGCTCAAATGGGAGAAATTACTCCACCAATAGGTACCAAAATGAAGTGACTCCTAGTAGTCATTGCTAGTAGTATTGCTAGCTGCTATAAGATAAATAGTCTGTGAAATCAAGTTCAGAGCTGATCCAGAAGCAAAGTGCTATTGTTAAAAGGAGTCGAAGCTAAAAATGGGCCAAGAAAGACATTCTAAAACAGGCTGAGACTAAACAACAATTCATGATTACTATGAAAATTGCAGTTCATTTTTAAAAAATTTTATTTAATCAATGTGTCATACTAGACCATGATAGTTGTGGGTAAATTATCTGTATCTCCTGGGCCTTATATTTGTATATGCATCAATAGCAGCCTGTCTTGTTGGATCTCTTATGGCTCAAAGATCATTTATATAAACTAATACAATTTTGACCTATGCCCAGGAGCCCGAGAGTTTCCCCTATCCATTCCTGTATTAGTTTCATAGTTTCTGGTCTTACATTGAGGTCTTTCATCCACTTTGAATTGATGCTGGTACAAGATGATATGTGAGCATATAGTTTCAGTTTTCTGCACATGGATATCCAATCTTCTCAGCACCATTTGTTGAAGAGGCTGTCTTTCTACCAATTATGTTTAGGGTCCCCTTAGCAAATATCAGCTGGCTATCGATCTATGGGTTCATTTCTGGTTTTTCTATTCTGTTTCATTGGTCCTCAGGACTATTTTTGTGGCAGTATCAAGCTGTTTTTATGGCTTTGTAATAGAGTTTGAACTTTGGTATTGTTATTTATCTAACACTGTTCTGCATGCTAAGGATTGTTCTTGCTATTCACAATCTTTTGTTATTCCATAAGAATTTTTGGATTGTTTTCTCTATCTCATTAAAGAAAGTTGTTGAGATATTCATGGGTATTGCATTGAATTTTTAAATTGCTATGGGTAATATTGCCATTTTCACAATAATTCTTCCAATCTAAGAGCACAGAATGTCTTTTCATTTCCTTACATTTTCTTCAGTTTGCTTTCTTAAGTTTTAAAAGTTTTCACTACAGAGGCCCTTCACATCTTTGATTAAGATAATTCCTAGGTATTTTATTTTAAATTGCTTTGTTATATGGTACCCTCCTTTATACTTCTTAAAGATAATTTTTTAAGAGAATTCATTACATGTACCATAATATTAAGAAAAGTGAAAGGGTGGGTTGAAGGGAGGATAAGAATGCTGAAGGGGGTGACAATGATCAAGATGAATTGCATTCATGAACTGCTTTGTTAAATGGAACCTCCTTTGTACTTCTTAAAGATAAAATTTTTTTAAAAGAATTAATGTCCTCAAAGCATAAGAAAAAAAAGAAACAGAAAATTTAAAGAAGAAACTACATGTTTGAGGGACACTAGCAGATCTTGGTAAAAAACAGGCACTTGTTATGAAAGTAGCCCTGTCTCTTGATAACCACACTGCCAAATTACTAAATTACTAACTAGGTAGAGGTTACATGAATATCAGTCTATTGAAAGTATCTCATAAATGATTTATAGGTCTATAAAATCTGAAAGCATTATTTCCATTGTAAGTTTTTCTTGGGTATATAGTCTACTTTTATAAAACTACCATTCTTGTTGACTACTAACAGAACAGTAGATGATAGAAAAGAATCTTTACAAAAAACAGTAAGAGTTACTTCTATGTACAGTAGACAAGGAACATGAGGTTTTGGCAAGTTGAAATTTTTACAATATTGGAAAGATGACACAGAGGTCAGAATCAAAGGATGGCAATGAAATCTAAAATTTTCTAATACTGAGTCAACAATCACATCAATTTCAACTTGTCACTCAAGTATGGATCTAATCTATTCAGATCACTGATTCTGACCTCTACTCTCACCTGATCTTGGAGTTAACTTCTTTAGGGCAGGCTTTTGCTCTACCTCAAACCTTTATCTCTAACCCATTCCTCACTCTATTTGGGGGAGGTACACGTAGAAATGACATCACCCAAGTGATTAATGCAGACCCTGCACTCTGCCCTTGTCATTGAAGCATAGCCAGACCAAATTTAGTGCTGGCATGCTAATGTGATGCCTCACAGGCTGCTGAAAACTGATACCATTCAAGTACTTTGTTGTGAGCACTAACCGCTGATTGAGTAATCACACAGTGTGAGTTTACTAAAAGGACAGTGAAAATGTGGCTTGATACTGAGCTTTCAGAAATAAAAGCTAGCACTGTACAAAGCAAGCCCAATGAGAAAATGGCCAGTGTTTCTCTGAGCACTGTAAAAGTGTTAGGGTACTAGCTAGCCTTGAGCAAAAGAGGATCAGGAACAGCATCCAGGCCTTGAGTTCAAGCCCATGACTGACAAAACAAACAAATAAACAAAAACCAGCGAAGAAAGAAGTCAGAAGTGACTACAAACTTGGTGGCTAGTAAAAATGGGTTCTAAGTGAATTTCCATTTTTAAAGTTCTCATTTCTGAATTTCCATTTTCAGGGAGATGTAAATTACATTTTGGGGCACTAGAAAATTAGTTCTCTCATGCTATTCTTGGGGAGGTAGTTTCATATAGTTGGAAAATTCTCCACATTATAGCAAGTGTTCAAAAAAGGCCAAAAGTCAGACAACACCACAAAGGCCAACAAATACAAGGTTATATAATGCTAATATCAAATAAACATTCGCATAAAAAAGAAAGTCAATGTCTTGACTTTCTCCCTTCCATATGAAGGCTACTTTCTATGATGATGGTAGGCTTCAGATTCAATCATTTGAAGCATCTAAATATAAAGAATGAGTTTCCCAGAAGAAAATGGAATTCTGCCTTCAAACCCAAGAAAGCAACACTGACTCCTGTTGAAATTTCGAGCTTACCCTGGCTTTCCCAGAGAACTTCAGAATTGTGTGGATACAAACACAAATAATTGGCTGATTTTTTTTATAGCCTTGACTAACACATTATTCTAAGATTGGGACATAGGTATAGATATGTATTCTCATCACTTCTTTATAATAAACCCCACACTATGTAAATATCTGGGATTAAAAAATAAAAACAGATTGGCAAAAAAATTCACCTTTGTACATCACTTTTATAACAATAATTAAAATATTTAAAAAAGAAAATTACACATGTATGGTGTATGTGTGTACACCATTATATGTTATAGACCATGATAGACAATTTGCTCCAGGAAAGGTAGAATGAGCTTGTGACTTTAAATGAGCATCATTATTCCACAATACTGTGAAATTTGGGAAATTATGTAATCACTTAATCACAATAATAAAAAAAAAACACCAGAAAACTAGAAGTGGCGTGATGGCTCAAGTGGTAGAGCATGAGCCTTGAGCTGAATTGTTCAGGGACAGCTCCCAGGCCTAGAGCTCAAGAGAGAGAGAGAGAGCTCAAGAGAGAGAGAGCTCAAGAGAGAGAGAGAGAGAAAGATTATGTCTTTGTTGCCTTGTATGTCCCTCCCCCATGGTACAACCCTTGCTTTCACTATATATGATGTTGGTATATGTGGAGGGGAAGGGAAAAAACAAATTGTTAAAACAGGGATACAGGAGGACCCATTGCAACAATGAGATGTACAAGTCGTTATGTCGAAAAACGAACTTTACAACTTTGGTGGGGGTGGGACGAGGGGTGGGGGAGGATAGGAAGGGATGGGAAGGGGAAACAAAGCAGGAGGCTACAATGCTTGATAAGAAATGTGCTCATTATATTACCCATGTAATTGTAACCCTCTGTACAGTATTCTCACAATAAAAATATATTTAAAAAAGAAAATTAAAAATCAGTAATTTTATCCATTTCCGTCTTAAGATTAAGAAGCAGTAATTACGATGCATGGCTGAAGGCAAGTGAATGCTCAGTAACACAAATGGCACTCAAATTTTGTCATAGTGTACCCAGAACTATGAAAAAAGTCTACACAAGGAGGAGGTATATCAGTTACAGAAAACTACTGCATGCTATGCAAGAGTAGAATTTTTAAAAAATGCACGTTAGGAAAAAAGAATGCAGAAATAGCCAGGCAAAATTAATATCTCTTCCATAAGACAACCATTCAAAAACTCAACGATAAATTACTGGTAACTTTCTATGATGCATACAATATTGTTCCAGGCTTTGGGAAATATAGTAAAGAAATAATAGTCCATCAAAAGGATCATACAAAAAAGGGATGAGATGAGAGAAGGATCCTAAACATAATATACTAACTTAGGTCATAAAAATTCCTATGAAGAAAGGTGAAACTGTGTACGAAAAACAGAGGTAGTTGGAGGGCATGGTGTTGGTGGTCTATATTTTAGAGAGGGTTGGGTCAGGGAAGACATCCATGAAAAGGTGACATGTAAAACATGGATTCTTTACAGACAAGGGTGACTTCTGACCTCTCACAAGGTATGGCTAGAAAGAAATGCTTATTGATATCTTTAGTAAGTCTGATTCAATAAGTCTTATCAGTTACATTATTTGACAACTTAGGCATCCAATTCTAGTCTACTTATTGAGACATCTGTGCATAATAAGGTACCTCTGATTTCATTGATTACCTATGCCATCTAGCTACTTGTGGATCAAGACACTTGTCATGTGTCCAGAGTCTTGAACACATCAAAGGCCTGATCAACACACTTTGCCTTCATAAAATTTCTCATGATCAAAAACCAGGAAACCAACCTCACCTCAAAAGATGCTTATTGGCCTTTTACCCTAGGACCCAGGCCAAGAAAGCCTGCTATGTCCCACCCAGGCAGAGAAAGTCAAAGAGGTCTGACAGAACTTCACTTCAGTGAGGGCACAAGAAACAAATAATAGCTGAAGAAAGTTAGAGGAGTAGAGGGAAAAACAATAGATATTTTATAAATTTGAATGAAACAACAATTATACAATTTCCTGATAAAAAAAACAGGGACTTCATCCTAACACTTTTATTCAAACAAAATTGCAGTGGATTATGAGTACATCAATCACCATGTGGTAGAAAAATACAAGAACTATCAAACTTTTGGGTGGTCCTCCTCAGAGGAAAGTTGTCAGATCCATCTGACTTTGATCTCTCATTCACAGAAATAGCCTGGAGAAACTTCTCCACCCCATAAAAATAATAAATCTCAGAAGCCACACACTCTGCAGGCCAGAAAGCACCTCTGGTGAGAAATCTTCCTTTCAAGGCACTAAACAGATATTAACTCCTAAAATGCTGAACTAGAAACAGTATAGAGAAAACTCAGGGACAAAAGGCTGGACCACAAAACGTGGAGCTGGAGAATATAGGAAGAAGAATGGAAGAAAGAGAATATAGGGAAGGGGCAGAATTCATAGGATTCTTTACATCAGATATGCTTTATTGTCAGCAATCCCTACAGGCAATGTTAGAGAAAAACAAAATATTAAAGCTGGAAATTAAACTTAACTATGAATGCTGATCTAAAAGATTATAAATGTAAGTCTCTAATAACATGAAAACCTTATTTGAAAGTATCAGATTCTGGTCATTCTTAGTAAAATTCATTTTAAGAGTTCTTTTAGGGTGACTTTGCCCATTTCAAAGATTACAGCACTGGTACTCACTAGACACTATGGTAAAAATGAACTATACAACTTGTCAGTGGGTATGGGAGAGGAAAACTAGAGAAGAGTAGAGAAAGGGTGAAAATGTCCAAAAAGAAATGTTCTCTTTACCTGACTTATGTAACTGCAACCCTCTGTATACCACCTGTATAATAACAATAAAAAAGTTAAAAGAAATTTTAAACAAAAAGATTAATAATTTATGTGTATATGTGTAAAGTTAACAGGTGAAAAATATATAATTCTCCAGCCAAAGAAAAGTATATCTCCTTTTCCTCATTTAGTCCTCTGTGTAGATATTTGACTGATGGGCATCTTTCTTATCTACAAGTATAGAATAGTGTTTACTGCCAGAGAACTTATGCTTGATTTTGAGTTTCACCACTTAGTGGCTACTATTTCAGTGAACCACACCATCTCCTACCGTGTTGCAGTATCATGTGGAAAATGGAGTAAATGGATATTGCCGCTTTGGTTTCAATATGTCTGATGTGTTGGGAATATAACACTGAGCACAATGGCATGGAGTGGTGGGACATTAAGGAGGCAAATGGGTCCTGAGGACTGTACCCTAAGTAAGAGATTAATGCCATAATTCCAGTTCATTAACAAGAAAGTAAGTTTGTTATGACATCAGTTCAGCCCTGGCTTGCTCTTTCTCAAGTTCTCTCTTGCCCTCTCACACCTTCTACCAGGTTAAGATGAAGCAAGAAGGCCATCATCAGATGGAGGCTGTCCATGCAGGACTTCAAAGCCTTCAGAAATAGATCAAATAAACTTCTTTAGCTTGGAAAATACCTAATCATTGGTATTTTTGTAATAGTAGACAAATATGGACTAAGATGCTTTATTCACTGGCTATAACTCGGAGAATTTATATAAGTGTCTGGACATGACAATCACTCTCCAAAGCTATTATTTCTAATACAGTAGACTCTTGGTATTAGGGGAAGGCATGGTTCCAAGTAGACCACAGTGAGGAAAATCCATGAATGCTCAGGAGGCACAGAGATCAATGCTATAGTGCAGGTACTTGAGTCACTCTCATAACACTAAAGACATGCCATGTTCAACAAATCTCAAATATTTATGTTATCACCTATACTAAGCACACTAATGTTTACCTTGATTGGGGGTACTACTTGTTTTTTGGGAGACATCATTTTACAAAATTAAGTTCTAGGAAACATTCAGTACATCACAGAGATTAAAACAAATGATTTTTAACACAGAACTGACTGAGCTTCTCCACATCAGCAGAGCTATGTAATCTGTATGTGGAAATATAAAAGTTCTGGTTTTGACATTCCTTTTGATTTATTATTCTGAATATAGTCAAAATGGTATGATTCTGAATCTCTGAATAGGTAGGCTTAATGTATATATATGCCATATTTCTATGTCTATAAGTGTTAGTAAGTATGAACTCTTTAATCGATGGCTTGCTATAATAGATAATATGAAGTCACTTAAAGACTCTAAGAGGGATACCCTAAGAAAGTACTACAAATTGAATAGCTTGATGACAAAAATATCACAAATTGAGTAGCTTGATGACAAGTAATCAATTTGAAAGTTGGAGATTCAAGGCAAACATTTCCACATTTTTAAAATGTTAAATTAGAAAACCATCTCCTCCTCTCTGCTTTCATCCTCACATGGTTTCCCTGTATGCAAGTCTGCATCCAAATTTTCCCTTTTTATAAGCATACAATTATATTCAATCAGAGCCTAACTTAACTAATTTCATTATCAAATCTATTTCCAAATAATGTTACACTCTGAGGTATTTGGGCTTAGAACTTCTAAATAAGAAAATGCAGATGGCACAGAGTTTCCCCACAACACTTTGCTCCTTCAGAAGAGCCAGCAAATCGGTCTGTAGCTATGCCCACATTTTAAGTCTAAGAGCACTCTAACTCCTGGCTGGCACTCATTTGGCTCCCAGGCAATAAGTTCCAATAGCTGCTTCTGCAGCCCAAATCTATTTTCTCCACAGGTAAGACTGCCAGACAGAACACTCAGTTAAACTCAAATTTCAAATAAACAACGAATAATTTTTTTTCAGTATAAATACATCCCACAAGCCTCATGTATTTTTATTGGCTAAAGTTGGCACTACACCCACAGGTGGTTGCATTGCCCCACTGAATTCTCAGGACAGACTTGCCTAGATTTCCTCCATAAAAAAAAAAAGCCTGAGGTATCCTTTATACAGACAAATTCCCATGCTCCACTAAGGGCTACACACTCAGCCTTCCATGGGGGATAAGGAAAGGGGGTTGGGCAGAGGTCTAGAAAGCTGTTTGTATAACTGGGCATCCAGTTCATTCTTATCAAAGACAGCTGGAAAACACTGGTTTAAATAAGGACAAAGAAGAGCCAAAGAGTTATTAGTATAAGAAATACAAGGAAAAATGATACCCAAATGAAGAAATAACAGCTGGAATAACAAATGTTTCTAATGTTTAACATAGGAAACAGGACTAGATAACCAAAGACAAGGCTTACCTTCTAGGAAGTAGGAGTGGTGTGGTCACTATATTAAGATGACAGTAAACATTACAATAAGACCAAGGCTGCCCTGCTGATGGAGAGAGGCCATGCTGCTTAGCTTCTCCTGGCACTGGATCTTTGATGGCCTGCTTAGGAGGTGTGCCTGTTGCTGCCTTGGGATGCTTAACCTTCCTAGCACAGGAAAGCAATCTTTTGCCCTACAAGTGGCAACTGTGAGGACAGAACTGTGCTTAGTTTGTGGGTGGTCTCACTTCAACTCTAACTACCAAAATAGGTTTCCAACACTGTAAAAATACAATAATATGCCAAGTCAAGGCAAGTACCTCATTAAAGTCAATGTTTTAAGTTGATTTTAAATAAAGGACCTATGTATTGAAATGATTGCATATGTGTTATTAGCTTAGATGTGACTAGAGACCCTTTAAAGCTAATTGTCACTGATTCACAAAAATAATGATAATGAATAAGACTCCTTGGATTAATGCTAAGGGATGCTGAACTGCATGTATTCTTTAGACATACCGTTAAGAGTTGGTAGAAAAAAATGCTAAGCCATTTTGTATCTTATCATTGGTTCTGATGTTCAAATCTCAATTTTCTTCTTATAAGATGTTTGGAAAGATTTCTGAACTCTGCCCTAGACAGGCTTAAATGTTACTTCACACATAAAACTTACACTAATCATATTACAGTTTTATTTCACTTCTGGATGTTAATGTATGCTTTTATTTTATATCATTTTGTTTCTTAGTAGAGACTGCAGCAATAGTCTAGGAACAAAAACCAGAAGGTAGGGAAGTCATCGAAATCAGTACTCTGAGACATACTGTTAGCAAGACACCAAAGGACAGGAAGCCATGTGAAAGTAAGCATATTCTCATGACTGAAAATGTATTGAAGATTCCCTTTAGAAAAATAATCAAGAAATAAAATTACTTCAACTTTAGTTAAAATACTCTCGTCAGATTACAATTGAGATGGACTATGATGGAATCAAACACTATATTAAATGTACAGTCTATTCACTAGAAGATTTGTTACCTAGGATAAAAATGTTATTGTGCAAGCCAACTTCTTAGCAATTGGAAGCAACATTTTCCCCCTAAAGACATGGTAATATCTGAAGATTACATAATGCTTCAATTTCCAAATACATTATTTCTCTTAACACTTGCAAATAAGGAATCTATTTACTTAAAGTACAATAACGGGTTTATGATAGAGTATTAAAAGCAGAATTGTGTGATATCCAAGCCAGTATGTCTTTCCATTTGCCTGCAAACAAAATGGAGGAAGGAATTTATTGTAATTGTTTAATTACATTTGTATTTGTGGTTAATATCTATTTTATAGAAATATGACTTTTTGAAGCACTATTAAATATTTTCAAGTAACTCTACTTGGGCCCATCCAAATTCTGCTATACTAAGTATAGTAAAAATAGATGGTATTACGTTCTAGTAAGTAGATTTTGCATATTTAAGACAGTTGTCTTAGTTAAAAATACATTAACCTTTCTTTTATTTACATCTAAGAAATCTAGAACTGGAATATGTAAAGGGAAAAAAACACCAACTATTATTAGGATCTCACATGACTCGATTCCATACTTCTATATTTTGTTCTGTGTCCAGAGGCTAAGCTGAAATCCACAGATGGTCCTTTGCTTGCAGCAGCCAGTGTTTTCTGAATGGAGAAGTCACCAACGTGAGAGAACAGGTTAAGTGACAGGAGACACAGAGACATAGAGATGCTGAAGGGTCTCAGGTTATCCTCACAGCTCCCCATTCTGCATCCAGCTTGTCTGTTCCAAGTACCTGTTTCCCACCAACAAATACTTAGCAGTAACCCACAAAACCAGCTGCCACCCAGACACACAACTCCTTAAAGCTATTATGATGTTCTCCTCCATGGTCCACCTCTGCTGATGGCCTGCTTGTCTTCTAATTCACTCTAACTCCTTCCTGGTCCTCTGTCTCCTCAGGTCCACCTAAGCTGTGAATGTCTCTCTGTAGTAACTTGTACCAAAACTCACCATGATTTGGCTTCCCTTTGTCTGTATTGTACTGGGGGCTAAATCCAGAGCTTCACACATACTAGGCAGTGCTCTACCACTGAACTATATCCCCAAACCTTTTTATTATTTCTGAGACAGTGTCTTGCTGTACACCCAGGTTGGTCTCAAGCATGTGATAAACTTGCTTCTACTTCCCCAGTACTAGGATTACAGATATAAAGCACCATGCCTAGGACATAGTCACCATTTCTAAGTAAATATTGCTCAGTGATAAGGATCGTTTATCTTTAGAACCTTTTCATCTCCCCAAAATGAAACTCTATACCCCACTTCCTCTTGCCAGGGCCTGGCAATTGCCACACTCCTGTCTCTATGATTTTGATAACTCGAAGTACTTGTATATGTGTAATCATATTGTATGGCTTTTTGTAACGGTCTTATTTCACTTAGTGAACTGTTTTCAAGATTTGTCTGTGCGTAGCATAGGTTAGAATATGACCGATAAAGCATCATTTCTTTCATTGTGCCTTGCCTTTAGAGTTTTGAGGGTGGGCTGGATCCATTGCCTGCATTGTTGTTCTCTGTTAACATAGGTGGGTTTTTTGGTGGGAAATGCTTACATTTATTTCTCATTTTTCTCTTGTGATTTGGATTATAGGTGATTTTTTTTTTTTTTTTTTTGTGGGGCCTGGGTGCTGTTCCTCAGCTCTTCAGCTTAAGGCTAGCACTCTACCACTTGAGCCATAGTACCACTTCCGGCTTTTTCTGCTTATGTGGTGCTAAGGAATCAAACCCAGGGCCTCATGCATGCAAGGCAAGCACTCTCCCACTGAGCCACCTTCCCAGCCCTATGTATAGGTGGTTTCTTTTATAGCTGCCATGCAGATTATAGTTAATTCCCTAAAATTTATAGTATTCTAACTTGGATTTATACTAGCTTAACTTTAATAACATAAAAACTAGGTTCATTTATGTATATGTTCTCAATCTTTTAGCTGTACAGGTCTCAAAATTACATCTTTATAAACTAGGTGTCCAATTATAGAAACTAAAGATTGTAAATGCATTAATCTCTTCAATTATATGGAAAATAAAACATGGAGTTATAAAACTAAGTTACAACAATATTAGCTTTTCCAGAAATGGGGATCATCTGGCCCAAGGGCAGTATAAATCCAAGAAACCATGACCAAATAGATACATATGCTTCTTATATGCTTCATATATAGGTTGGAGTCCATCTTCCTGTATTGATAATTTTATATGAGCTGGGAAGGATGTTAAGTATTAAACTGTCCCTTGGCCAAAAAAAAAAAAAAAAAAAAAAGGTTCCCCTTCCCTAACTGATTTTGAAAACTGTATTCATCTCTTAATCTTGTGGAAAATGAAGAATAGGGTTATAAATCCTCCCTACAATAATACCAGTTTTGTAATTGTTTCCTTATGTATCTTTGTTGAAATCTTTATCTCTTTGTATCTATTCAAGTTACTGGGTAGCATCCTTTCATTTCACTCTAAAAGATTCCCTCTAATTTTTTTTTAAACAGGGTAGATCCAGTGTAACAAAATCCTTTCCCTCTTGTTTATGTGAGAATATTTTCACTTCCTTTCAAAACAGCTTTGCCAGATATAGGATTATTGGCTGTCATTTCAGCAGTTTGACTGTATCTGCCTAATGACTTTTGGCCTCCAAAGTTCTCAGTGAAAATCCTTATCTAGAATCCCTTCTAAGTAATAACTCATTTTCCTCTTGCTGCTTCCAAGATTCTCTTCATGTCTAAATAGTCAGACTACAGTGAGTCTCAGCGTGAGTTACTTTGAGTTTGTCCATCTTGAAAATCAGTGAACTTGAATGTTTATATCTATGCTTTTAATCAAATTCAGGAACTTTACAGACATTACTTAGCTCTCCAAATAGTCCCACTGTCTCTTCCCTCTTCTCCTTCTAGAACTTGCATGGAACTTGTGTTGGCTTGAAGGTACCTCAAATCTTCTGATCTTGGCTACTTTTCTTTTGTCTTTCTACTTTCTGTTTCCCCACCATTCACCTTGCTCTAGTTTTAAGTTCATTGAATCTTTTGTCTATCTGTTCAAATATTTCAGTTCTGGTAAAATTTGCATGTCAGTTCTGGGAATTTTCAGCTCTAGAATTTTATTTTCGGCCTCTTTTTAGAATTTCCGTATCTTTACTATTTCCATTTTCTTGATTTTCCCCCCATATTCCTTTAGTTCTTTAAAACAGGTCAGATACTTTGAATACTTCAACACAGTTGCTTTTGTCTAGAAGTGGATTTGTATAGAAGTGGACCGTCAGGTAATGTACAGGTACAGTTTGTGTTTCCTTAGGATTTTCCTTGAAAAAAAATATTCTTCTTGGGTCCTTTTTCATACCTTGTCACTTTGCACTTTCAGGCATTTAAGTTTAATTCTAGAAACATTTTGTGCTATTCTTAAATCTTGTCAATTACTTTTCTTTCATGCTGAGACTAAACTCAGTATCTCTCAACATTTGAATTGAGTAATGTGGTAGCTCTGGTGTGTTAGTTTTTTTGTTATTGTAACAAATAACCTGAGGAAAATTAACTTACAAAAAGCTTATTTGAGGCTCACCAGGGCCAGGTCTTCTCCTTGTGGTGCTGACCTGTCTCTCCATGAGCAAGAGTATCAGGACTGGTTTGGGGGTATCCCACCTGAGTGGATGTGGTGACACCACAGTTTTCAGAACAACAAACAAACAAACATAAAAAAAAGAAAAAGCTTATTTGGCTCACCACTAATTGCCTCTATCTTTGGGAGCCTGTGACTTAATATATTTTTAATATATGGTTTTTATTGTAAAAATACTGCATAGAGTAGTTACAGTTACATGAGTAAGGTAATGAGTACATTTCCTATGAGGCATTGTTACCCCCTCCTTTGTTTTTCCCCTACCATCCCTTCCCACCCCACCTTTCCCCAACTCCTCCCTCACCCCCCCCCACCGAAGTTGTAAAGTTCGTTTTCAACATACTGTCTTGTACATCTCATTGTTACAATGGGTCAACCTGTATCCTTATTTAAGCATTTTGTTATTTCCCTTGCCCTCTCCAAATTAGAAAAACATATATACAAGATGCAGAATCAAATACAGTGAAACAGGAGTTATACCATGGGGGAAGAACATACAAAAGAAACAAAAAAAATCACATAGTATATTATAAATACATTAAACCCAATAGCAAGAAAAAAAACCACTTGTGTCCCTATCTTGGGTATCATTTTGCTTAACATCATCTTATATCTGTGACCTAATATTATAGATTGCGCCTTCCTCACCCCCCCCCGCCCTTCAAGGGCATCCTCTCTATAACCATAAAACTTCCTACCAGTCCCCATCACTTCCCAGCAGCACCACTCTTCAAGAAGCCCTAAACATATGAAAATTGAAGAACATTTAAGGTCTAAGCTCTAGCCCCTGAAAATCAGATTTTCTCCCATTTTCAGGGACTTTCTGCTTGCTGTCAAGGCCAGGGATCACCCTGAAGTATAAACTTCAGCTCTTCTCAGATCTCTTCTGGGACTGCATTTGCCCTTGCCACGTACAGTGATTTTCTCATTTTCGTTTCCTGAGTACTTGCTTTTGAATGTCCAGGTCTTCAATACCTGCCTCCCACAGTAGCGGGGGGGGGGGGAGGAAGGAAATGGGGAGAGAGGAGAAGGCTGGCACCAATTGTTTAAGCTCCCTGGAACTCAGGTGAGCTAAGGGTGGGGGCAAGAGACTAATGGGAGGAGGTACAATATAATTCCTTGTCTGTAGCTTTGTGATCACAAACTTCCATTGGCCATCAGACCACAGATTTTTAATATTTAGAAGACATTTGCCATTCTATCTCCTATAAGCCACATGAAAACTACTCCTGAAGTAATATACACCTAATACAGGGAAGAAGGGTCAGAGTGGGTAAAAGTAAAAATATCTGGAAGTTCCAAGTCTTCAGAAAGACAGGTATTGCCAGTACTTTTGTTGTCTAGGTTAGAAGACAGATTCCTAGTGCTTTCTACTCTGCTATATTGCCAGAATGCTCCTCTTCATAGTCACTTTCCAGACTATAATTAGCAATCTTAAAAGGATTTATGTCCATCATGATAAAAAAATTTTTTAAAAGCAAACTTCTGCTCTGTGAAATAAGTATATACAGGTTTATTTGTTCCTTAGGGATGGTTAGAAGCACTTCCAAATGAAACATTCGCTATTTAGAAGCAGTATTTTTGTTTCCAGAATTCTTTCTTCTTCTTAGTAACTATGTTCAAGTATATGCAAAACACACTTATGATTGAGCAATCAAACCAAAGCATATAGGAGCTGAAAATCATCTCATCTTCTTCAATAAATATATAAGGAGCACTATAAAAGCAGCAAAGCTAAAAGAAGGAACATCAAGATCGATCTCTGAAGACTTCTAAAATGATGCATATTACTAATGCTCAATTATAAAATCTCAAAGGAACTCGGGCTGTGTAAAGTAATGAAGACACACTTACTAATCCCAGCAGCACTTTATCCAAGAACACATCTCCAAATAATTTATGCTTGGGAAGATTAAAGGAGATAGTGTGTTTCAAAAAAGAATCACCTCAGAAAAGCTCTGAAATCAAAATTAAAATATTCTGCATTAAAGATGTATGTGTGTTTGTGTGTGAGTGTGTTCAAGCCACATTTCCTCAAATAGCCTCTTATCTGGACCTCTACAATTTGTTCTCCATACCACAGCTATGGATCTAGAAATGCAACTCAATGATGCCATTTTATTGGTGAAATTCCTTTTGATACTTTGTCATTGTTCTTAGAATAAAGTCCAAAATTCCTCCAGCACTAGAAGTCAGGACAGTGGTTAACCCAGTGGACAGTTAGGGAATAAGAAAATGCTTTCTGAGTTGCTTTCTGAGAATATTCTACTTCTAATCTGAGGAATGCTGATACGATTGTCTCTACTTTGTAAAAATCACTAAACTGCATGCTTCAAATATTCGGGATGTATAGACATAATGCTTAATTAAAATTAAAATATGAAACAAAAAATCCAAGCAATAGTTACGAAAAATGCAATCTTCCAAAAATTGGCATCGATGAGCATTTGTCTATCAAATCAATCTCTGCTCATCTACTACATCTGTCCCTTGCTCTTAGACATGGAACAAGCACCAATAATCTGGACTTCAAAAAGAACACCAAGGTTTGTATTTTAGTAAGTGAGCTCCAGTGTATATTATCTCATCATAAATATAAAACAGGATATTTCCCATTGATCTTCAGCACATGATTGCTATGAGATTATTATAAATTACACAAAGCCTTCAGGATAATAGTTTTTCTTTCAATTGTAATATTTAAGTTCTGAGAAAAATTTACCCAAAGGATAAAATATTCTGTCACATGTTCACAAAAAGACTTCCTGGAGGAACACCGTCTGCTTTCTCACACTAACAGCACCTTGCTTAGGCAGAGATCCCACAGTAAGGATTTTGAAAAAGAAGAGTCTGTGTTTTCCTCCATTATCAAGAAATCTATTAGTTAGTAGCAAGGTGATTCCATGAAGAGAAAGTTGGAAATGAGTGTCCCTCACAGGTATTGTTTAAAAGTGACAGCTCTGACAAGGGAGCAGATGTTTATGGGTGAAACTCCTTGAATAAGCACATAGCTAATGATGCTCTGCTTCATCATTAAATTTAACAGCAGCCTTTTTGACTCAAGTAGCCCATGCATGATGTGCCACCAGCTACAGCTACTTAAGCTGCTGCTGCTTTAATTTGCATACTGCATCAGAACATGCAACATTTAAAATGAAAACATGGAAGGTCACATGACAGTGAGGATCAGGATGTAAATCAGACACAAAATTATTAGCAGTGGACAATTTTTACAAAAGAACTTTTAAGACTATACTCTAAATGGCAGAAACCACTAAGAAATAGTTTCCAATCCATCTCTGTATTTGGAAATTGTCTCTAGTGTGACTCCAGATACGTGCTTCTCACCACTCTTCAGGAGGAGTAGACCAAACACAATTTCTGAAGTGGCAAATACATCCAATCCTGCAAGGATCGAAATTTAATTTTGAACTTCCTACTTTTACAGCTGATAAAAACTTAAGGATGAGCATACAAAGAAGGTCAACAATGAGATGTACAAGTTGTTATGTCAAAAAAAGAACTTAACAACTTTGGTGGGGGGGGGCGTGGGGGAGGACCGGGTGGGGGGAGAGGAGGAATATGGGAAGGGATGGGAAGGGGAAACAACGAGGAGGCAACAATGCTTGATAAGAAATGTACTCGTTATCTTACCCATGTAATTGTAACTCCTCTGTACGGTATTCTCACAAAAAAAAAAAAAGACAAAACATAATACCA
>NW_012267346.1:439010-567592 GCF_000151885.1 Dipodomys ordii
TTCTTTGTTGCTTTGTATGTCCCTCCCCCACAGTATAACCCCTGCTTTCACTGTATTTGATGTCGATATAAATGGTGGACGCATTGCAACAATGAGATGTACAAGTTGTTATGTTGAACATGAACTTTACAACTTTGGTGCGGGGCGGGGGGCAGGGAGGATTGGGTGGAAGGTAGGGGGAGAATGGGATGGGAAGGGATGGGAAGGGGAAACAAAGGAGGAGGCTATAATGCTTGATAAGAAATGTACTCATTATCTTGCCCATGTAATTGTAACCCCTCTGTACAGTATTTTCACAATAAAAAAAGAAAAAAGGTAATAGACATTCACTACAAAAATTTAAATATATAATTTAAATAGCTCAGATATTTTATTTAGATAGTCTTTTGTTCTATACATTCACAAAGATACAACTTTTTCCTATTATTTGTATCACTATGGTTCCTTTTTTAAATAAATAGACGTACTATTTAACTATAAAGCAAATGATTTCATAGCAAAAAGACATCAAATCAGAGTTATTTTTTCAAAGTTTCCCAGTAATATTTGTTTTGTTTTTTATATAATAAATACATTTTTGAAGCATCTCACCAACACAGATTCCCCAGGCCAAGGAAGCCATGACATATGGTCTCACTTCAATTTCATTTGAAATAGGGCTGGGCTGTAGCCCCTTTGGGGGCTTGACATGTTCATCATTTTTTTATTTGAGCTTAGATCTTTTCCTCCCTAATCAGTAACTCTTCATTTTTACTCAGTGATTTAAAATACAGCTTTCTTACTGTGTTTCATTTGACTTAACTGGTTTCTGAACAAAACTCTACTTTTTCTGAGTGCAAGGACACTTTTGCCTACACGGATGACCATAACTCAGAACTCCAAAGCCACAGCAAAGCTACAGCTCTTTGAGAAGAGGTTGATTGTGTGTGTGGGGGGGGGGCGGGGGGGAGGCGGGCAATAGGTGTGTGTATTCACGCCCCACATGCTTGCATGCCAGTAATTTGGCTTAAACTCAAGGCCTGGACATTGTGTCTGAGCTTTTTCATTCAAAGATGGCACTCTACCACTTGAGCCACATCTCCACTTCCAGAGGTGTTGGTTAATTGAAGAAAAAGTCTGTGAGGGAACTGGAGCAGGGGGTGGGGGAAGAGGGGTAAGAATGCTGAAAGGGTAACACTGATCAAGATATATCGCATTCATAAACTGCTTTGTTAAATGACAATTCCTTTGTACAACTACTAAAAGATAATAAAATAGAGTTTCATGGACTTTTCTGACTGAACTGGCTTTAAATCTCAATTCTTATATCTCAACTTCTCAAGTAGCTAGAATTTCAGGTGTGAGCCACCAGCACCTAGCTTAAGAGGTTGATCTGGAGAAAGGTAAATAGATTCATCTGAGTGATATTTTCAACTCTCTTTCCCCAACTTGGTAAATATGTACTAGTCTTGGTCTTCAACACTGGATTACAAAAACATAAACTAAATTGAAATGATAACTGAAAGTTGACTTAATGACTCACAAATCAAATACAATCATATTCATTGGGTCCAAACTTCAAAACTCAAAAAATTATTTCAGATATTTATACTTTATCAAAGAAAATTACCTATTTAAGCAATTGCAAAAGTATATATTTTACTTATAAATATGTAGTGAGTTTTTGTTTTTGTTTTTGGTGACACAGAAATTGAGGGCCTCAAGCTTGTTAGGCAGGTGCCCCACCATCTTTTCTACATTGTACAGCAAAGAAAATATTTTTGTCAAATATACTAATTTTCCAAATTGTAACTGAGTAAAAATAACTGAGCTATGTGCGTGCATGCGTGCCTGCGTGTGTGTGTGTGTGTGTGTGTGTGTGCGTGCACGCGCATGTCCATTCTAGGTCTTAGTTCTTCCTTGGAACCCTGCTTCCTGCAAGACTGGTGCTCTTCACTTCTGGCTTCTTTATGGTTAATTGGAGATAGGCCTCATGGCCTTTTCAGCCCACAGTAGTTGGAACTAGGATCCTCAGATCTCAGCCTTTTAAATAGCTAAGATTGTTACAGGCATGAGCCTACCAGCACCCAGCAAGCTAATTTTTTTAAAGAATCAAAAGTTGAGGTCAATAATTCAGAATACTACAGATGATTACATGATTACATCATACTGACTCCCAAATAACATTTTACATATGCAGCTCATAGGTAAATGAATGCCAACATCCTTGACAACTCCACTCTCTTGAATATGACGTACTTACCAGGCAATTGCAAGTCAAAAAGTGTCAAACACATTCTTTTCTATGTGTTTATGTTTTCATTTACAGCCACAGCACTTGAATACTTTGACAAGGTCCATATTATTAGCATGAAATAATCTTTCCGTTCACAGGCCATTGTACTACTACTATGGCAAGTAGTAATAACTATCATGATAAATTATTGCATAACAAGTCCATGCCTAGTCCCATGATAAGCCCTCTGAATGTTTTGCTTAATTTGACACCTACCATACTCCAGAGTTATTTCTGTTATTATCCTCACTGTGCAGAATGGACTGAGAGATACAGATGCTGAAGATTGTATCCCTAGTCACAAAGATTTTTCAAGTAGAAAAAAAAATGCTTTATGTGGCAACAGAAGTCAAGTATCTAATGGTGAAATAGTCTATTGACAATCTAAACCTTAGAAACAAGTGTATGTATGTAAGTGTCTGTATGTATAGAATAATGAACACACTGTAAAATTTCCATTAACACTCTCATGGTCTGGCCTTCCCAACTCAAATGGGCTGACATCTGTAACATAGTACAACACATTTTGTATCATAGTTATTGAAAAGTACTTGCCAGAGGCACACTGTTGAAACTGAATATGCCAGTAAACATTTAGTCATACAGCAAGGGAGCCAGGCACATGGTGTTTTATTAAGATGTTCTAATATGCTTCTTTTGTAAGTTAAGTCAAAACATCAGCTATCAAGAGGGAGGCAAGCATACAAAGAGCTGCCTGTTTGGGACCATTCCAGGCCCACCTACAGGGTAATGCTGGTCTGCTTTCAACAGCTGTTTCTCCTTACCTGAGGAGAGGCAGGTGCTGCACAATAGGAGCAAATGACTCTGCACCTGCTTGCTCACCTTCAGTTGAGGTCAAGCAAGAAAGCGACCTTGGTGAGCCTGTCACAAGGAGCAGATGTTTAGTGGAGGACTGGGAGGTCCTCATCTGCTTGATGATGCCTTAGTTTAATTCATTCAATATAACCAATCTGATCAAACTTTATTGACAGATGCTTGAGGTAACTGCTGCCAGAAAGTTTAGCTAATCTAGAAAGGCTGGCAGAAAATAGGAGGGCAAATCAGGTCAAGGTGAAAGTAGATAGTTAGTATGAGGGTCTTAAAAAAAAAAACAAACCAACTCCTTAGAAAGAATAAAAGTGAGAACTGCTTTATGTATTAATTCTAGATGCTTGCATAGATACAGAAGAATTATAAGCACACATTTTGTTTAAACTTGTGCATTTTTATGGTGCTGGTGATTAAATCTAGATCCTCAGGTATACTAGGTGAGCACTCTGTCACTGAGCTACACCCCCCAGCTCTGTTTTAACTTGTCAAAAAGACTTTCTGGGGTGGCATTCAGGTTCTCCTGTTGGGCTAGTTTGTCTGGCTGGTGCACTAACACTTGATACATGCCTTCCACCTTGGTTTTTGTTAGTAATTTTGCAGATGGAATCTAGTGAAGTTTGCTTCATCTGGGCTGGCCTCAATTCATGATACTCCATACCTCAGCAGCCCCCTGAGTATTTAAGAAACCAGATGTGAGTCAGACTTATTTCTACTTTTTTAATATAGAAAATTCCACATATAAATGCAAGTAGGCAGTGCACTACAATCAATTCCCATGCACTTACCAGTCAGCTTTAACAAATAGTAACCACAACCACCAAACTACAACCTCTGCTAGAGATTCTTAGACAAACCTATGATTTTTTTTCACCTACAAGCATTTTGTTAACATATATATAAAGATATAAAATAATATTTAAGACATCGGTATTAAATCTTGTAGTTATCTCAGAAATACCTATTTCCTTAAAGTTTCTCTGAATAATAATCCATTTATGGTGTGCACAATGCAATTCTCTCTTAAGTCTATGTTAATTCGTAGAGTCTCTCCTTCCATCTTTCTCCCTCTCAACTGTACTATGCTTCTTTCTTGGTTGAAGAAACTGTTTGGAGTCCTGTAAAGTCTCCAACAGTCTGGATTTTGTAGGCTACATTCCTGAAATGTAGTTTAGCAGATGCCATATTTTCTGCATTTTCTTCATCAAATTCAAACTCTACACATCCCTAGTACACACATATACTCATAAGCATACACACACACACACATACCACACACACATACCACACACACACACACACACACACACACACACACACACACACACAGAGCATTCAAAACTGTCTTAGTCAGTGGTGGATGCAATTGTATAATCTGTCATGCCAAGCTACAGGGGAAGCACAATGGCTGGATATAGTGTCATATCCATCACCCCAGTAAAATGGAAAGCACAAATAGGAGGATTGCACTTCAGGCTGGCCCAGAAATAAAGCAAGACTCAAACAATACAAAAAAGGATTGACGGAGTTGCTGATAGTAAGCATGAAATATTCCATTACTGCCCCCAAAACTCTCATGACAATTAAAAGAAAAAAATAGAGATATCCTTATTACTGGTGCTAGAGAGTGGTGAGAAGAGCGGAAGAGGAATGACCACTATGGCATGTAAATTACTGATTGGGCCTTTAGTACTTTAGCCAGAATGTCTGGGTTGAAAGCCTCCCTAGCCTACCATTTCTATGTTCAGGGACAAATCATTTGTCCACATACTTGCTTCTTCCTCTGTAATAGTAGATGACATCACGTAGATAGTATCATCAAGTTACTGCAAACAAAGCACTTGAGTGACTGGAGTATAGTTATTGCTTAATCACTGTATAATATCATTAAGTTACCATTGCCTTTTCATTATATTGAATTACAAAGCTGTTGTTGGTCACCACTAAGAATTAGAAAAACATTTCTTGTCTGATACTTTACTTAGAATCTGAGTGCAAAGTTTCCCAAACAATTTATTTTTATTCATTGAAAAACAAGAACATAAAGCCTAATGTTTTTCAAGACTCCTGAAGGGAGACTCTCTAGGAGATAAATACAGAAAACATGCTTTGAACCAATAATACAGGTGGACTTGTTTTAAAGAAACCCTAGAGAAATTGGGAGAAAAAACTCTGAATGCTCTGAAAACTGCTAAAGTCATTTCTCATCAGACTGTTTAAAATTACAATTGATGCTAATTTTTTTAAAAGTGTGATTTTTATCAATCCTTTTTTTCTTTCCTGAAAATAAATCAAACTATCTACTGCTGATTAACTCTTCCACATAGTTGCTGAGTATGTTTTCTTTAAGATTGCTTAAAGGGTTCCAATCTGGACATCCAATTTTCATTCCGAGAGAGGAAGTTCTTGAGATGAAAAACCTCTATAAACACTATTGTGTATCTTGCTTTGAATCTACACACTGAAAAGCAACAAGAAACACATCAAAATCCTGCTTTTGGCTGTAGTTATTAACACGCAAGGTAAGTACATTGTAAAACATCAGGCTAACAGCCCAAGGCCACTGCTAACAGTCCCATAAATATGTAGGTGTTTTATGTCAATATGTGACTCTCATCTCCTAGCTCAGAATTATTTTTCTGGTTCAGATCATTAACTAACTTTTTATTGGATGCAAAATTTACACAAAATGAAATGCACAAGTTCTAAGTAAGTTTTGACAACTCGGTAAACCTGTGTAATCCAAACTACTCTCAGGAAACATAATACCTTTCTCTGTAATGTGACCTGTACTTGGAGATATCCTGTAGTTTGGTTTATTCAACATTTATTACTTTTGCCTGTTCTAAAGACAGAAATGTCTCTGTCTGTAGGCTTCTTTCTCTCTGCATAACATCATTGAGAGAAATTCCTGTTATTGCTTAAATCAGGAGTTCATTCCTTTAACTACTTATTCTATTTTGTGGATAAGTTTAATTTTATACTTCTAATGATAGTTGCATAGACTGTTTCTAATGCTAAACTACCAGAATCAAAATGATAAGATCCCTATCCTCAGTGATTGCTGGATCACAAGGCAAGTATATATTTACTTTTATAAGAAACTGGCAGAACTTTTTCCAACTTGGTTGGAAACCTGGATTCCCTAGATTCCCAACAACTAATATGTGCAGATTCCACTTGTGTTTTGCAGCACTGGGGCTTGATCTTAGGGCCTTGAGCTTTCTAAATAGGTCCTGTACCATTTGAGGCTACACTTCCAGCTCTCATTTGAAGTTTTTGTTTTTGTTTTTTTTTAATTCTGATTATTTCACTAAATGTAAAGCAGCGTGGCAAGTGCAATTTGAATTCCATTTCCCCTGTGACTAATACAGTTGAATATGTTTAAGGTACTACCTGGTCATTTGTATAGTCTACAAAGTATCTATCCAAATATTTTGCCTACTGAAAAATTTACCCATTTATCTTTATTACTGAGTTGTCAGAATTCCTTATATCCTAGATAGCAATGCTTCGACAAATGAATGTATTGTAATGTTATCTCCCAGTCTATGGTTTTCCTACTCATTTTTAACATTGCTTTCATTTAAGTTTTTGCATTTCCATGACATGTATTCATAATATAATGCAACTATCCCCATTATTTCTAAAACTTCCTTTTTGTCACCACCAAATAGAAATTCTGTATCCATTAAATAATAACTCCCTGTTCCTTTATCCATAAAGCTGCTGGCAACCTGCAACATACTTCCTTGTCCTTATGACTTTGCCTATCCTACATATTTTATACATATGGAATTGAGTATTAGTTGTCCTATAATTTCTGATTTGATTCACTTACATAATGTCTTGATGACTTATCATATATGTACACAACTCCATTTATGGGCAGATAACACTGAATTGCATATGTATATAAAATTTCATCTATTTATTTGTTGAACATGAGTTTTTTCAACTTTTGGCTATTATGAATAATGCTTCAATGAACACTGGCATATGAATATCTGTTCAAGACCCTGTTTTCAGTTCTTTTGGCTATATATAATAGGAGTGAAATTGCTCAGTCCTATGTTTGTTCTTTTTTTTTATTTCGAGGGAAATTTAGACTATTTTCCAAACTAGTCATTCCATTTTACACTCTCATCAGCAATATGTAAGAGTTCCAATTTCTCCCCAACCTCATGAAGACTAAAAGAGAGAGAGGGAGAGAGAGAGAAAGGAAGAGAGAGTGAAAGAGAGATAGAGAGGGAGAGAGAGAGAGAAAGGAGGAGAGGGAAGGGGGAAGGAGGGAAGGAGGGAAAGAAGGGGAGAGCGAGACTGTGTGATACAGTCGTGGTAGCAGATTTGAAGGGTGTTATGGTTTGAATATGACGTGTCTCCCCAAAGGTCCATGAATTTAAGTCTTAATTTCCAATGCAATGTTCAGAAGTAGGGCTTTTGGAAAGTGATTGGATCATGCCAGTTCTGACTTAATCTACAGAGTAATTTACTGATGGTTTTTCATTGAATGGATTATTGGAAGGTGAGAGAAACTATGGAAGTTGAGTCCTGGTTAGAGGAAATGGGTTCTCAGATGTCGCTTTGAAGTTGTATTTTCTCCCTGGCTGCTTCCTCTTGTTCTCTATACTTCCTGCTGCCTCAACCATGCCTCTCAGTAATGCTGTATTGCTTCACTAGAGGCCCAGAAACCACAGTCATCTATCAATAGACTTAAGTTCCCAAAACCATGAAGCAAAAAAATATTCTCTTTTTAGAAGGAGTAAACATGTGATAACAAGGGTAAATCCAAAACATATACTCTAAGTATAAAAGAGGCCAATCTGAAAGAATTTATAAGGGAGAAAAAAATGTCTTTTCATTCCACCTTCCTAGATTCTGTGGGTAGGTCTTATAAATATGACTTTAAAAAGAAAAACAGCCAAATAAGCATATATACGTATATGTGACTTTGGAACCTTCTTAAGGAAGTGAAGTTGCAAAGAAATGGTTGGATCTAAATGAGTGTTTTTAAACTAGGTATAAGGAAGAATCGAAAAAGGGTTTGAGCCAAAGTTGGTAAAGCAAGAGATAGCTAGAAAGATTCAAAACTCTACCAGGTGCACTCCAACTTTAGAGATAATAATACTCCTTTCCTTACAGGATAGGGAGGGGCCATGACAAGCTTATGACCTGCCTCAGCGGGAAGTCTCAGAAGCCTTCCTATTGGCCATTTTCAAATTCCCACCATTAAATACTGATATGCCAAGGCACTATATTTTAGGGTAATGTATACTGAACCGCATTAGGCTACATGCTACATTATTCTATTTATATTACTTTAGAAGGGGCAAAACTACAGGAACAGAAAATAAATTTATGATTGACAGGTTTTATTCTAAGAAGAGGGTTTTATTACGGATGGCCATAGATATCATGTTAATGGGTTGACTAACTATTCTGCAGCTTGACTGGTGGCTCCAAGTTCTAAAGAAAATATATTTTAAAGAATATGATTCATAAATTGACATTTAAATGTTACGGTTATTGTACCTTATTAACAACTGGAAAGCATGCCAATGTGTTTTCTTTTTCTTTTCCTTTGGTGGTATTGGGGTATGAATTCAGGGGCCTATGATTGCTGGTTAAAAAATCTTTTACTTGAGTTACACCCTTAGTTTCTGGCAATGTTTCTTAAAATATCATTATGTTTACTTACAAGCATATGAAAATAAAGAAATAATTGAACTCTTAATTATAAATAATTAAATTCTTAATTTTAAAAATTAAGAAAAAAGTAAATTACATTCTATATTTGTACATTTTTTTGTTGTGTGCTAGTCCTGGGGCTTAAACTCAGGGCCCAGGCACTGTCCCTGAGCTTTATGAAGTCTCAGCTAGCACTTTATCACTTGAGTTACATCTCTACTTCTGGACTATTTGCAGGCATACACTGTTTGAATGCTGATATTACTCTGAATCTAGAAAATATGAGAAAGAGAGAAGGCTGATGTAAACTTTGCTTTCAAAAGCCTTATTTTAGAAGGTCTTGTTCGTATATAATATATATATATATATATATATATATATATAATTTATCTCTGAGGGTTTTCTAAGTCAACAAATATGAATTTGCTTATTTGGTATTATTGCTTCTTTTTTTGTATTATTGCTTCTTATTTGAATTCCTTACTGTTGTTTTAATGTATAGTGCTTCAATGTGTGATTAGGCCAACAATTTTTTTATTTTATTTATTTATTTATTTTTTGGTCCGGTCATGGGGCCTGAACTCTGGGCCTGGGCGCTCTCTCAGCTCTTCAGCTCTAGGCTAGTACTCTACCACTTGAGCCACAGCGCCACCTTCCGCTTTTTTCTTTTTGCTTATGTGGTGCTGAGGAATCGAACCCAAGGCAAGCACTCTACCATTGAGCCTCTTCCCAGCCCCCCAACAATTTTTTTAAATCTCACTCCTCTGTAGGTTTATATTTTAAAATGTACAATGTGTGTACAATATTATTTCTTTTTATTGGAATGAATTAATTGCATAAAGCAATTTCATTGTTATATTTCCATAAATGTACATTGTATACATTGACCCAATATACCTCCTCCATTAATTTTTATTATATTTAAGTAGTGTACAAAGGAGTTGCCATTTAATAAAGCAGTTTATGAATACAATGAATATGATTTAAAAAATTAACCCCTGTAGAAATAACAAAATGTTGAAATAGGATACAGGTTGACCCACTGTAGCAATGAGATATATAAGACACTATGTTAAAAACAAACTTTACAACTTTGAGGTAGGGGAAGTGAGGAGTTGGAGAGGTGGGAAGGGAAGGGATGGTAGGAGAAAAACAAAGGAGAGGGTAACAATGCTTGATAGGAAATGTACTCATTACCTTACTCATGTAACTGTAACTCCTCTGTACAATATCTTTACAATAAAAAATAGGTGTTTAATTAAAACAAAACAAAACAAAATTAACCCCTTTAAATATAGAACAGGATGTTTGAAATTACATGAGAATGAATTTTAAAAGGGCAGATTTGAGAAATAAAACAATAACAACAAAAGAAAGAAAAAGCAATGTGTTAGCAGATATGAAAGGCTGAAGCCATATTAGAGATAAACAGAACTCAAAGTCAGAAGCAATGTGGTTGTTTACCTAAAAGCCCCCAAAGAACCAACTGAAAAGCTACAAGATGAATAATTAAGAAGGCTCAATCAATGTCTAAATATAGAAAAATCAATTACCTTCCCATCTACAAGAGATCAAGCTAGAAAATAGCCCATTCAAGAAAGTTGAGCTAAAAATAAAATCTCAATAACAAATGTCCAGAATTCAGAATAAGAAGGAAAGTTATCCATTTATATGTTATTTATTTTGAATGCATGCTATAAATCCATAGGGCAAAGAGGGAACCATAAACCACTCTGTTTCTGAAAGCAAAGTACTGGACCAGATCTCCTGAATCCTAGCTAAACTGTGGACACTCCACCCAGTAATCTTAGTTTTTAACAAGCCTAATAAGGGACTAAGGTGTTCCCTAAAGTTCAAAAACCAAGATGCTTACAGTCTTTTTGAGGATCACATTTGCTGGGCTGTGTAAAGTGCCATGTTAGAACCATTTTAGTGTGCCCATCTTTACATAGGTCTCTATCCTCAAGTAAGTTCCAGAAGGATTAAGAGTGAAGTGAAATAGGGTGGTAGGAACACAAAATGACTGGCTAGTCTCTCATGTTCAAGTGAGCTGAAGGTCATTTGTCCAGAAAGTCAGTAACCATCCCAAAAGTTCTTTGTGAATTCTCTCCCACCTTCTGATTTGCTCGAAAGTGCATAAATAATAAAATTTAACAGTTACTCCTTATGGGAACTTTCCCCACATATTTAGCAGCCTTTTCTACTTTGTAACATGTTAGTCAATTATATGAATTTTAACTAATCAACCTTCAAATGTGTTCCCAATCTCCCATTATGGAAAGTCAAAAAGTCTGTCTCTTTGTAATATGAAAAATGAATCATAGAGAAGTTTACAAATAACAGAAAATGTCATATAAGAGAATATTAGCCTGGCACAGTGGCTCATGCCTGTAATCCAGGGCTCCTTATGATGGTGAGATTAGGAGGACTGAGGTTTGAGGCCAGCTTGGAAAAAAGTTCATACGAACCGATCTCAGCACTGGCTTGGTGAAACAAAGGAAGAATAAACAGAAGGGTCATAGTCCAGGCCAAGACCCTAACTCAAAAAATAACTAAAGCAAAAAGGGTGAAAGTGTGGCTCATGTAGTAGAGTACAGGTTTAATAAGTGCTAGGCTCTGAGTTCAAAGCCCAGCAACACCTCTCTCCATAAAGAAGGAAAAACTGAGCACATGTTGTAAATTGAAAGGTCATTACTATCAAAATTGTGTAAAATAGCTAAAAAAGTAGACAGTTGGGGTAAACCTTTAATTGATTCTAAGGAATGGGCTTGGCCTGCTTCCTGCTGGGTATATGGAATCTCTGCTCAGGATCCCTCCAAGGCTGGGCTGCAGACAACAGCGTTACTGCATAGAGGAGGAAATGGAACCCTGGGATGACTTCTAACTCCAAAGAGGTAAGGAAAGTGATAGGAGGCTATACTAAATGGTGTACCCAGTGTGGCAGGAACAGGAAAAACTTCACGGATATTAAGTATCAAAGGACAACTAAGTTTAAAATTTCAAAACATAAGACAACCTAAGAGGCAACATAAGACTGATCCCAGGATATCCACTTGCACTTGACTCACAAATCTTTGATAATTCAGTTTTTTGCCTATCAAAGTGGGACTAATGATACCCAAAAAGAATGTTTTGAAAGTGAAATGGCAAAGAAAGGGTTAAAGTGGCCTGGCATCTCACCAAATTATTTATCAAGAGTGGAAGGGCTTTTTCCCTGTACTGAACCCAAAATGTGAATTCTACCTTTGACCAGGGGCCAATCTTCACCTCCTGAGACCCTTTTTAAGGAACTTGGCTATGTAGGTGGTACTACTAGAGGTTTTCCGGGCCACAGGAATGAAGTAAGTGCCACTGAACATCAGCCCTAACACAGTGCACATTCTTCTTCATCCTCTTAGCCCTGGGCCAATCACTAACCAGGAGATTTATTTAAAACCTGATATGACAGCTGAGGTTAGCTGGAAAGATTTATTGATTTATTTAACACATGAAGGAGTCCAGAACAATAGTGCTGTGTGGAGGAGTCAGAGCAGGGGAGGGTCTGTGATGGCTGAGCTCAGATATGGCTGTCTTAGATCAAAGCCTGCAGCAAAGAAGGGGAAGCTTATGAGATAAAAACAGATAGGAAGGGCATCTGATCTTGCTGTTCTTGGATACTATCTAGAGCCTGGGTCCTCACTCCACTGCACTAACAAAATTCACTATGTGGAATATGAATGAAACATCAGACAAGCCAATAGGGGTGATCACCACAATGAGTAGGAAAAGCAAAGTATTGTGTTTAAATACACCATAGTGTAAGAAGGGAAAATTATCTGGTTAGTGAAATCAGGGCAAATTTCAAAATTTTAAGCTTGGTGTAAGGAAAGGAAATGGGCTCAGCAAAGGCCCATTTCCTTGGTAGAAAAGCTTGAGACACATGTGAAAAGTGCAAGTGGGTGCATTTGAGGGAGCAGCAGGAGATGAGGTAGCCGGGACTAAGGCTAACCTTAGCCTGGTAGCCTCCCAGCGTATGAACCCAGGGTTATAACCACACACAGCCAATTACAGCCACTTCAATCAGGCAAGGGACAAGCCAAAACTGGGTAAGAAAGAGACTGAGTCTAGAAGAAGGAAGTCTCCATGAAGAGTGACCCTAACGCCCAAGTGCAAAACAAGGACCCAGTCAGAAGTTATGTGTGAATGGTTAACAGTAACAATCATTCACCTACACTAAGTTGAGGGTTAGGAAAAAGTTCCCTGAGTTCATCCTGAATGACAGCTGGGGAAACAGTGGAGTGAGTGAGTCACTAGTAAATCGGTGACAGAGCCTCAACCCTTAGGGCAGTGAGCTCAGGCTGGCCTGCTTATGGCCAGCTCTCACTAGAGGATTCTGCACCCCAGGGGAACCAGACAGTAGTGACAGACAATGGAGATCTGAAAAAGCCAAGGATACCTTCCAGATACTGGGCTAAAATGTCCTAAAGATCTTGACTGGTTTTCCATTACATAAACTTGTGCTTGACATTTGTGAAGATGTCAGGGTCAGAACTGGAATCCCTACAGCTTATTTCAACAGCTGGGGTGTTTTCATACATGTGAATCACACCTGCTGTTACAGAGCTATTTTTATACCATATTTTACACTGCTACCTGCAGGAGATCGTCCCTAACTAACAAACCCTCCCCATACAGGACTGAGCAGCTCATGATGCAAAGCCTTCTTACTACTTCTGCATCCACAGTAGCTACACCATCTATCAGAGCACAGCTCCGTGAGGCTGGTCTCCATGGACTGTCACCTCCATATATTCCACTATTTCCATATGCTATATGCTAAGTAAATGCATGAACTGAGGTAAGTGTACTTATGTTGTTAGCTGACCAGCAGGTAAATTGATCTCTAGAAGTCTACTGTCACAATTGGTAATAAAGAAATAAAAAAAAATTAGTAATGAAGAAATGAGGACTGAGGGAGAGCAAAGGGAGAGGTGACACTTTTAAAAAAAGAAATGTACTCATTACCAGACTTATGAAACTGAAACCCCTCTGTACAACACCTCTATAATAACAATTTTAAAATACTGGAAAGAAATGAGGGTATGTGAGCATATGTGTATATGTGTGTATGCACAGATGTGCATGTATGTGTATGTGTATGTGTGTTACTAGCCTTCTAATTAATTGCTTCCATTAAAGATGCCAAAGCAAAATACTCAAAAGAAAAGTGACTGCCTTTCATCAATGGAAGGGAAAAATGCTTAAAAATCATACAATGAATCCTAGGTTTGTTATTCCTTAAAGAATCAGAGTATATTGAGTTTGCAAGAAAGTGACAATATAAGCACTTCAGATGCCCAAAATATTTCAATTCTGAAACAAAAATTTCACTAAAAAATCCTTTTCAATAAGTCTTCACAAAGAGAAAAATTTTACAAAGCATATTACAAAGTAATTTCTTATCTCTGAAATGCATTTCCATTCAGAAACAGGATTATAAACTAAAGCTTAACACCTATTTCTTACATTCCTGGTATCACACATTTTAACAGGGCAGGCAACCTCAAGAGCCCCCTGGGAAAACACTATTCCCTTTGAATGGCATAGTGACAGTGGTCTAATGACAACAGACAATTGTCATTCTCCCTTTATTCTCAGTTCCATAGAAACAGCATCAGATGGAGGGGGTTTACCAAAAAATATGAATTGCCATCAGTTCATCTTACAGATGAAGAAACTAAGGCCCAGAAGTTTAAGAAATTTGTATGACAAGCTGACATGGCCAGAGTCAAGCAGCAGTACACACCTGCAATTCCAGCTACTCACAATACAGAGGTAGGAGGATTGCAAGATGAGACCAGCCTGGGCAAAAGCACCAGAGCTTCTCTGACAAACAAAAAGCAAAAGTAGTGAGGGTGTGACCACGTGGCTAAAGTGGTAGAGCACCTTATCTAGCAAACACAAGGTCCTGAATTCATTCTCCAACACAAGAAAAAATAAAAGGGCATGTGCCAAGCGGTACCAGACTTCAAATTCACAACTAATTGACTGCAAGCCTGACTGCAAAATGTACATTCTTCTAAGAAATTATTATCTCTCAAGTGATTACAATAAAACACTGGAAGTGAAGTTATATACAGAAGCTTCATTGAAATTTCCTATCAATGTGCAAATCTTTCTATTTTCTTGAAAATGTGGTGTTGGCTACACAGGACATGATTGCTACAAGTTATCTTGTGTTTTACTCTTCCAGGATAACTTCTACCCTCCCCAGTAGCAGCATCCTGACAGAGAGACACCAAGTAGTAACAGCTCATCCCCCTCGTTTGTCTGGCAACATCTGTACAAAGTAAGTATATGCTTATTTCCTGCCCCAAGTAGAAAAATCCAATACTTAAAACTGCAGACTTTTCTAATCACCAGTCCAGTTCTGCCAGTTCTTAACTACAGGTTCTTAAATTTACCAGCAGCAACCCACCAGTGTGTTCAGGTCCTGAGTCAGCTTTAAAAATCCCAGCAGCAGCTGGTAAAAATGAAATGCTAATTCATTACAGATGGTAAAACACTGCCTACATTTTAATTTATTTACATTTTCAGAAATTTTGAATCTGCAGTTAAGATTGTCACATTATTTTAACGTGTAAGTTTAGCCTTTTTCAATGCAGTCCATGCTCAATAAAAAGTTAATGTTTATATGTTAAGAATTCACTCAACAAGCCCAATTAGGGCTGTATTCCCAGAGTTTATATTTTAAGAGCTATTTAAGATGGTGAGCCTTTTCTGAATATCTTATTATACTAATCACACACAGAACCAGGACAAAACTGGGTTTAAATCATAGCAAAATGCCTCAAATAGAATATTATACACTAGGACAGTGTGTAGTATCTTTGTATTTTCCACTGTTGTCATATTTAGTAATATAAGACTAATTATAAATTGTGAGGTTATTTAATAGGTTTATGGGCCTATTTTTTCATTGGTTAAGTCAATAGGGACAGAAAATACACTATTGCTTAATTGTGAATAGTCAAGTGAACAGAGCAAGCACAGACATGAATCAAATGCTTACAGCGCTGCTGCCCCCTTCTGGAATCAGTCATCCGACCCCTCCCCATACCCAGGAACAATAGTAAATACTCCTAAGAGTTTCTTTGATGTCTTTTCAAATGTCAATTCAACTCCTAAGAGTTTCTTTGATTTTTTTTCAACTGTCAATTCAAAGATTTTCAAAGATTAAATAACTATCAGGACATATACTTGATAATTTCTCTTGAATTCCCTGGGCTTACTGAAAACAGATAAGACTCACTCTCTTCCTATTAAGGAGCATCCAATTTCTATGTTAACTCTCCTCCTCCCAATATGTCAAATTTTCTTTTCTTCTCTTCCTCCCCTCTCCTTCCTCCCCTCTCACACTGCCCCCCCTTTCTTCTTCTTTTGACATGAAACTTTCCTGTTGTGTCAAAATAGAAATTTCCCAAATTTTTTTAATAAATTTTTTATTGTGAAAACAGTGTACAGAGGGGTTTCAATCACATGAGCAAGGTAATGAGTACATTATCAAGCATTCTTGCCTCCTCCTTTGTTTTTCCCCTACCATCCCTCCCAAATCGTTTTCTTTTCGAACCTTATCCTGTTTTCCATCACCTCTGAGTCATTTTCTCAACTATTAAAATGTATCTCTCCAGTGGATGCAAATCTTGTTATTACTCTCTGGTTCCTTATCATCCAGAAATGTGCATAAATAACTCCCATTTCTTCATATAGTTACATCTACCTTATCATTTCCATTCTTTCTGTATCTGGGAACTCTTAAAAGGCAGCTCTTTTATGGAGTTTTAGCGATGTAACCTGATCCTACATCCATCCCCAATCATGCACCTCTCCCCTGCAGTGTTCTTCAAACCATGGCAAACAGACATAATACTAAATAAGATTAAACCATAGATAACCCATGCGGGACTACTATCCTAAACTCCTTCCACACAGAATTCTTGGTCTGTCACTACTATTCCTTAACTTCCAAAACCAAGCTGCTGTGATTTCCTAGCCTCTCCTTAGTAACAATCTACCTTTCTCTCCAAGTACTCACTGCAGCCTCTTGGACAGTAAGGAAAAGGCTGCTTACTTACATCTTTTGAGATTCAAAGAATATTCAAAATTAAGCAAGGGCAAGGCAGTGTGTTACAAGAATTGTAATGGAAAGCAAAGCAATGCTTTTCAAAATTTTTTTAATAAAACAACCACCTAAATAATGATGGTGGGTCTTTATGGATGTGAGGTGTGTCAACAGATCTTTGATGGGTCCTGCTCAAAGGTACTAACTTGATTCCCAGGACTCATTAGGAAGGATAGAGTAATGAAGAACCACCAATTTTTGGCTCTGTGAATTTATGTAAGTTTTTCAACCTTTGCTATTCAGTTTCTCATTTGTAAAATGGGCAAATTATAGTACATACCTAAAAGGGTTCCTAATCAACTTAGAAGAGTGCCTAGCATATAATAAACCTTCAGCACACCTCAACTACCATTATAATTATTGTTATCTTCACCATTATCACTTGCATGTTTATAAATGTGAACATCTGAGTCCTTATGAGTCTATCCTAGAAAATTGCTGTAGTTTCTAAATTTTTGACAAGCTTCTTAAGAAATCCTTATGTATACATATTAAACATTTAATAATAAACATAAAAATAATAAATGTATATAATCCTTATATGTATATATAATCTTATGTATATAATAGAATAAATTGTCTAATTAAATTCCAATAAAAAAGTTTCAAGATACCCTTCTCAATCAATAGCTGGGTACAATGGCACATGGCTAATATTCAAACTATGTAAGATCATAAAATCAGGAGGATTAAGGTTCCAGGACAACCTGGGCAAAAAAAGTTTGTGAGACTTATCTCATTTGAAGAACCTGGTTGTGATGGCATGTACCCTTTCATCCCCGCTATGGGAGGAAGGATTAAAGGAAGGATTAAATAAGAAGGATTAAAATGAAGGATGGTGGCTCTAGGTACATGCTGGGGCACTTAGAGACCCTTCCCCAAGTGCAAAAAGGAATGGAGGTGAAGATCAGTCATGGAGAGCCTGCCTATCAAGCACAAGAACTAAGTCCAAAACCCAGTACCAATTCAAGAAGAAGAGGAAGAAGAGGAGGAAGAAGAGGAGAAAGAAGAGGAGGAGGAGGGGGGGGAGGAGGAAGAGGAAGAGGAGGAGGAGGAGGAGGAGGAGGAGGAGGAGGAGGAGGAGGAGAAGTTGTTCCTATGTGTCCTGTCAAATGGTGTCTTTTTCTTTTCTTTTTTGGTACTGGGGATCGAACCCAGGACGTTGCACTTGCTAGGCAAGCACCTTGCCACTGAGCTACATCCCAGCCCCAAATGAAGTCTTCTTAAACCTCATCCTACTCAAATACTGCAAAGGGGATACTTTTGCATGTTTCTGTTCCAATTTTTTTGATTCCCAAACTTCATTTGAACTTCATAATTGAACTTCAGGTGATAATTTTGATTAGATATCTTTATTTTCCTACAAAAAAAGACTAATAATTTCTCAGTCCATTCAAAATAACAAAATAACAACCTGTGTATAAGCAAAAATAACAATGCTGAGAGTTCAGGAAGCTAGGAAGTCCAAAGTAAGGAACTGGTAGAAATGGGGACTGCTAAGGCACATAGCACATATGCTAGCTTTTATGTTTGCTTGTAGGGAATAAAAGAACAGGAGAAAACTGCCTTCAGAGAACAGGACAACAAGAGAACAGGAAAAAAACTTCACTCATCATGCAGAAGACTTATGCCGACGTGACCTAGTCACCTTCTACAGATCCCACCTCTTAATTCCAAACACACTGGGGAATGGATGTCAAAATTCTGAAGGGGCACTAACATTCAGACCACAGCACAACGGTTCTAGCCAAAGGAGAAAATTACCCTTTAGAACATGCTACTCTTGAAAATCTCTACTTCTGTTATTGACATGTCTTTTTCAACCATTGAAGGCTATAAACCTCAGTCACTTAAAACTAGATTCATTTCCACATTCTCTAACTTTTCAAAATCTGTATTCTAAAATATCCTTTGGTTCTAAGCCCATTCTTTCCAATAACTACTTCCAGAGTTTAAGTCTCTTGATCTGGAACATTTTAACAGCCTTATGGATCGCTCATGTCTTCTCTTTTCAAGTCATCTTTCATATTACAACCAGAATTATTTCCCTAAAATACAGACTTGCTCATGTGTTCCCTTGATTAAAAAAGAAAATGGAACATTAACATTTTCCCCAATAAATAGAAAATAACGGTTACACTTCTTCACATGTGACTTTAGAATTCAACAAACTGGCTCCAGAGGACTCCCACTGCACACTAGCAAGAGCAAAAGCACTCAGAGCACATCAGGTCTCCTGACTATAATACACATGCCCATCCCTATTAGCATTTGTGCACACTATTTCTCCAGCCAAGCCTAGGAATGCCCTTTTCCATATTACCATTCACACAACCCTATGGGTACCACGTCCTCTATCTATGTCCTGTTGCATCTTGAAAGTTAATAATCCAAATTAACAATCAGCTATATTTGAATGCCTAAACCATTATTTTTACTTAGTTCTGAGAATAATTTCTGCAATCAAAACTAATAATCATTAAACTCCTGGAAAGATAATCAGAAAAGAACACTTTAAGAAAAATAAGCTTTTTTTCAGAGTACAAAAAAATACTACTGGTTCTCAAATATTCAGTTTAATTTAGCGTAAGGTAGTACAAGTTCCTTTTCTCATTCTTTTCCTATGTCATGATTTCTGTAAGAATCACCTTGACACGATAGTATAAGTTTTTAACCATGTTTGTGCCATTGTTCTTTGGTTAGGAAACGTGCTTCATATCAGCAGTGGTCACCTTCAGTGCCTGCCAGGCTAGACTGTCATGAGTTCTCACAGTTATGCAGGAAAATAAATAAGCACTGTTTTCACAATACAGGAAAAAGCTGAAGCTCCCAAAGGTGAAGGTGCTTGCGCAAAGTTACAGAAGCCAGGATTCAAGCAGGATTCACAAATTTCTTGAGGAATAACAACAACAAAGACCATACTATTTTGGGAGACAGTGAGAGAAGGGATGACATTGTCCAGAAAGAAATGTACTCATAACTTCACTTATGTAACTATGACCCTCTCTATATCACCTTTGTAATAACAATAAAGCATTTACAACCCTTACTGTTTAACTCTTCTTAACATAAATGAGTAAAGTTTACCAAAGAGATCAAGTACTGCTGATGTACATTTGTCTACTGACACACTATGCATTTACAAAAGCAACTTTAAGGGAGTTTTCAGCTATTTCTCATTGCTGTACTCAATTATGACAGAATAGAATGAGGGGTGGGACCAAGACATATTCTATTAATAGGCTTATTCTATACAAAGGAGTCTATTTTAGCTGGGCTGGGAGCCTGAGGCATCTGGGCATGGAATTGGGCATCACTGTTGGGACACTCAGATGGCAGTGGTGTCACCTACAGAAAAGCTTACCATTTATCTGGGCATGACACTGACCCCATCATTGGGAACTGTTATGTGGTTTCTGTAAGAAGCTTGTATGTTATTCGCTCATTTTCCACTTTAGAAGCATTCATGGAAATAAAATGACAAAATGCACAGAGATTCGCTTAGCAGAACATTTTAATTGGGCCATTTCTGTTATTTGCTAAAAGTTCTTAGGACCGTACATATGTTATTTTTATACTTATTAAAGAGAATGTTAAATCACCAATTTAATGGCACATAAATGTGATCACAGTCTGTAGCATACTGTGCAAATCATTCTGACATTCTGCATTCTATCATCAAATACATAGCATGAAAGGGATGGCCTCCAGATGGTACTTTCCCATTGCTATCTGTGACAGGGATCTAGACTACAGAGTCACTACACTGCTTCGTGTTAATATTCATATTGGTAAAGAAAGTAGCCACATGAGCACTACCTATTGACATTTCCTTGATTCTTTAAATACATTATTTTTAATATTAGATGGAAATAGTAATTGTGAGTGCTGAACATTTTACTTTACTACATAACAAAGAAAAGAACTTCAAGCAGTATTTCTTCTATCACTGAAAGCATTTTTAAGCAATAGGTTCAATAGCATTTAGGTTTTTATACTGCTATGCAATCACTTAAGTTTCTTATTCTGATGATTGATTAAAAACTAAATTTTGTTTCATTTGAAGTACAAACTACATCAGTCTATAGGAATAAAATGTTATTGTTAATAATGACTAAAGAAAAAAGAACATGGATTTACTCTTATCCATTATACTTCAATTTATAAATTATTATGAAGGACAAAGTCCATTTGGCTAATATAAACAGCTGCTCTATTTTATTACAAACCACTATAAAAATGGTGAGTGGTTTAGAATCAGATGGTCATGTCCATGTTCCTAAGGACACAAGAGTTTCGCATTCCTTGAAAACGAACTATATGATTTGCTTTAATCTATTGCACATAGCCGAGCTTGTAAATTACATCATCTCCATCCCACTGTGGAGAGCAACTCCCAGCTAAAATGAGATGAGATACTGAACAGATGAAGTGCTGTTCAAAGTCAGGGTAGCCCTGACTTAGGGGACAGGAGAATTAATGAGAAAATGAGAAGCTAGCAGATGGTGCGGCAGTGTTCCTCGCTGCACATCCGCCACCTCAAGCAGCTCCTGTGCATGCAAAGCCCCAGGGCTCCACCCCGAAGCAGCATAATTACCCTAAATGTGCACTTAGGTTTCATTACACCTTGGCCATTACTATGGGCACTGATTACAAGTATCAATCCCTTTCATTTTCATACACCTCTGCAGGTCCACAGCATTCAACTGTGAAGACTCAGCACTCCAGTCACTTGGAACATGCAGCCCATGGTGATAAAACCACAGAGGGTAAATTATTTGTCACTCTACAGGGTGCCAATTCAGTCTGATAAGGATGACATCATGCCCATTTTACCAATAACAATGGCACTAATAAGAACGTGTAATCAACAAACCTCAGTCCTCCCCTAGCCCTGGCAGGTGCAACTCTTTTTATGCTAAAAATAAGCCAACATTAGCTTCCAGCTCAAAACTATTTCTTTTATCACAATGCTCAGCAGAAGTTGGCTTCCACAGGCAGTGCAGCTGCTGCTGCCTCGGCCGCGTCTGCAGATGCCTGCATTAATTGTATCAAGGACATACTGGAGGGAGTGCTTATTCAGCACAATGGCTATTGGGGAGCAGCTGGAGGCACAAGACAAACGGTCTTGAAGAGAATGTACCAGCCCAATGTGTAAATTACAATGATGAAGTACAAAGAGAGTCTAAGTTTAAGGGTCTAATATAACTGCAGAGCAGTGTGAAAATTTAGTGTTATCAGTAGAGTCCAGACCTAATAAATAAAAAAACAAAACCTTCCTGATTTCACAAAACTACTCTGGCAATGGGGAGTGATATTTAGTACTCTTTCAGCACAGAAGAAATAGGAAATCCATCATTAAAAAATATCAACAGTGTTGATAGCTTCCCTTCTTTGTATGTACAAGCCATAAAAGAATTCCCTGCATGTGTTTCTGTGTACATGTGTGTATTCACACATACGCATTTCAAGAAATTAACCTACAATTCAGGAATGGTCTATTTATTATAGAAGCAACATGTGGCTAGCTTTCTTTTTCAATTCACTTACTACACGTTCCTGCCCCTCCTATACATTAGCTTTCTCTTCTTATTTCTCTCTCCAGTTCTAATTTTTACACTAGTGAGCAGAAATGAATTAATGGTGATTAAAGGATTTTCCAGGTGACAGATAATTATAGAGCTTTTGATCATGCCAAAGCAGCCCTGGGGAAGGATGAAATGTGAAGGAAATGAGAGTAGACCAGGGCCAGATTATGACATCTCCTGATTCCTCAGCCTTCTCCATGGCCTCTGCAATAATATTTATCAGCAAGAGCACAATCCCGCATTAGTTGGGAAATGGACCTGAAAGCATATAGTGGTCCTAACAATTGTTTAAGCTGCCTAGTTGAGAGCCTAACAAAGAGCTTCATATTTGTACCATAGATACCACTCCCTAAACGGCATGCATCTCTAATATTTCATAAAATGACTCACACCACTAGTAAAAGAAAAAAAAACTATACTTTTATCAGTGCAGACAGAGGTTATACATGTAATCCTAGCTACTTGATGGGAGGCTAAATAAAATTGGGAGGACTGGGCAAAAAGCAAGATCCTATGTGAAAAAGTAACCTGGGAGTGATGGCACATGCCTGTAATTCCAGCTATGTTCAGGAGTGGGTAGGAGGACTGAGGTCCAATGCCAGGCCTGAGTACAGATTCAAGACCTTCCCTGAAAAATAACTAAAACAAAAAGGAATGCAGGTGTAGCTCAAGTGAAAGTGGCTTTGTCTTCCAAGTACAAATCCTGAGTTCAAATCCCAGTACCTCCAAGAAATAAATGCCCATACTTCTTTAAGTTAGAAATCACTTACAATCAGAAAAACTTAATAAGAACAAATTTTCAAATATAAATGCAGTATATGATTACCATCCCTCAGTATCTACATCCATAAATATCATACCACTAACAAACTTTTTCTTTTAGGTGATATCTTCTACATGGAAACACTGTGTAGCATCTTCAGGCACTATTAGCTTCCCCTACAAGTCAGGGAACCACCCTTTTTACTTCAGCAATCATATCTGTTTATTATATAACGTTTCCTGGTGAAACGGCCACCACAGTGACCTGGTATTACATTTATATACAAGCTATCACAGAACATGAAATCCCATAAAATAATAATTAATAATGTCTTCCAACTAATACACAGACGAATTTAATTTTTTCTAAACAATTTTATCATAATAGATTTGACTCAAGTGATCCTATTACCCCCCAAGGCCATATGACCCATAAAATAATGTCTAAGTATATTTGAGGAGTTAAGAAATAAAAATTTAAAACCCAAAGCAAAGCAGCTCTCATGCCCCCAAAAGATCTTAATAGTTTGTGTTTTGTTGGTCATGTCTTCTGAAACAGTTCTTTTCTTTGAATGTTTGATATTTGACAGATAGACTAGCTCCTGAACATCATTTATCACATTGATTATTAATAGGTTTCCCTTAGAACAGCTGCCTAAGATGCTAATCTTTTCTTTTTTCTTGTGTCTTTTGGAAATATTTGAAATAGCTATTCTTTAACAGTTGCACATTTATTTATTCCTGTTTTACAGCTTGTGAACTGGAATTAGCTTTTTATTTTTTCTGTTGGCCAGACTAGAGAAACCCTGCTGTTTGGGTTCAATCTGTCAAGGTCCAAATTATCCTCCAACTGAGAGTTAATCAAGGGTGTCTGACCTGGTTTGCAATAAACTAGGAACAAAAGTGAGTTTAGTTTTTCTTTCTATAGAGTACTGGTTCTCAGGAGGGAAACCAGAATAAAAGCAGATCACAAACCCAACTGTCTAAAATTAAAACCAGGACCA
Organism: Dipodomys ordii; assembly: GCF_000151885.1. NCBI lineage: Eukaryota > Metazoa > Chordata > Mammalia > Rodentia > Heteromyidae > Dipodomys > Dipodomys ordii. The sequence goes on from NW_012267346.1 coordinate 463,317, forward strand.
ACTGGCAACTGAAGATTGACTGGGTGTCTTCAGTATTTCTGAAGTACCCAGTTTTCAAGCAATAAATCCACTTTTGATAGAAAGTGGCTTGCAAATACGTTTCAAATTAAAATTTACACACTTCATTTATGCAAGTCTATGGCATGAGAAGAACAAGGGCTTTCAGGAAGCAGGCTACTCTCAGATGGGTACATTGGAGACTTTAAAGTATCTTCATGGATCACAAGCTCTAAATCAGTAGGAACATGCCACAGAAGCTGCCTTTCTGTATCATTAGCATAATCACTATGCCTATTTCTAAAATAAAAAAATGTTTTTTTTAAACACCTTCAGTGTCTGAACCTGACAAATAGGTATTTTTAATCATTCCAGCAACATTATTTTAAACACAAGAACTGCTTACTAAATGTATTTAAATATAGTCTTGCTTACAAATACATCTCTTAGTATCCATTGTCCGGAGACTAAAATTATATCTTCAATCTGACTTTCAGCCTTCTATTGTGTGTAACAGTTATCTATTCTCTGGACTCAGCCTAGGTCAAGGAAACTGAGGGCCTGGGAAAAAGTGTTGGGGCTACCACTCAAGAACATTATACTTGCAATTCTAAGAACTTCTCTGAAATTATCTCAACTGATGAGAGGAACAAAGGCTTTCATATGAAAGAAAAGTGTACTACAGCCATCAATACATTTGCAATATCAACTATTTCAACACCACATTTTCTCGAACACACAGAAAGCTACAGTGTAGAGTACACTGACCTAGCCATCAAGAGCTTTTTATTTTAATGTTCTCCCTCAAAATGCATGGGTAACCTCTCTGTGCTTCTGTAACAGAGGGCAAGCAAGCACCAGAAGCCATAATTCACTAGGCAATTGTGACAATGAAATGAAAAGCTAGGTGTTAAGAGTGTAAAGAAAATCATTTGATACCCAATTCTCAGACATCTTTATTAATACATAGAACAGCATGACATCTGAATTACAGCTGCATTCATCCAAAACAATTGCCACAAATAAGAGTGAAAATAAAGAATAAAATGAGAGATGTGTCCAGGTTCTATCTCAGGCCTATGGCAAAAGGATATAATAAATTCTATGTAGCATTTAAAGTAATTTTTTATTTATTTAGGGATAGTAGATTTCAACTCTGGAGTAGATACTTAAGAAAAAACAGAAATACCATTGCTGTTTTTGATGTGATACCCAATTTGAGAAGTATCTTATTGTACCTAAAATATAGTAGGCCCAGATTTCATTTAGTCTCCCTTTATTTAAAGTATTTTGAACAAGTAATCTACCATCAAATAGGCCTTATCCCTTACCAGTTGATACTTTACTGAAGAAAAACAGTATCTCATAACTCGCCTCCAAGTCATATTTAGAAACTAAACATTGTTTCTCTATGTTCTAGCATTCCTCGCAGAAACTGCAGAAGTAGTGTTCCCAATGATAAACCCCCAATTAGATAGTGGTAAATGTTCATTAAATAAACAAATACAATTACCATGTACACTAACCTTGGCTAATGGAAGACAAAACCCCACAACTTCCTCTTCTACTCAGAGTACGCTATTCTAAAAGTCACCATAATAAAATGCAAAATGTCACTCAATCTGGGCAAAAATACCATCAATTTTTCACAGAGAGAAATATTTTTCATATCACTACAATATTTAAGCATTTACAAAAAGCATATACCACTTGAAACTTTAATTCCAAAAATACTATTGGAAACATTCAGATGTTAGGCTATTGAAGAAGTTACATAAAAATCATAATTCAATGGATTTTCCATTTGACATAGTGCCAAGTTCCTCCTTCTCTCCTTCTTACATAAATTAATTATACCATGAATTATATTTTACGTCAATGTAATCATAAGTAAAGGTCAGACCATTGCATAGAAGTTATTTCAAGTCTGAAAAGTAAAGCACAGATTTTATAACACTGAGTAAATATAGACAAAAAAACAGAAATGAATTCACTTGGATACAATCTTTAACAGCCTCACTTTTCAAAGAAAATACTTTCTTTTTCTTTCTCTTTTGAAAACAGATACTACCTTCTCCCACTACCTCCCTCTCTCCTTTCTTTCTTACTTTCCTTCTTTCTGTATGTCCATGTCTATCTGTCCATCTGCCTTGAACTCAGGACCTGGGAACAGTCCCTGAGCTTTTCAGTTCAAAGCTAGCACTCTACCACATGAACCACAGCACCCTTTCCAGCTTTTTGGTGATTAATTGGAGATAAGAGTCTCACAAACTTTCCTGTTTCTGCTGGCTTCAAACGTCAGATCTTAGCCTAAGTCGCTAAGATTGTAGGCACCAAGCTCAGGTATTTTCTTTTTAATTGCGTTTTTCTTCAGCATTGTCTATGTAAAAGATTCATTTTACTTCAAATTTTACATTGTTAGTATTTGTTTAGATAATATAGATGGTATACATTAACAAAATTGAACAATTACTGGTGCCTAATCCACACTGTGCTTCCTAATGACCTCCCACCTGTGAGCAATCCTATCTTTCTGAGAATCCAAAGGCCATGCATACCCTCATTCAAATCACATTTATTGACCATTAGTTGTGATACCAAGTAATACCCCAGCAATCCTTTTTGTAGGTACAGTGGAGACCAAAAAACTATTTAAACAAATCCCATTATTATATCTGGTAAGATCTGTCAATAGATTTAAAAAAAAAAGAATTCTTTTTAGTGGAGAATAGACTACAGTGCAGAATTTTATGAGACAGTGGCTGAAAAGGAGATATGAGACCAAAATGTAAAGGGTCACACAGAACCTTTCTATCCTATAGGACCTTTCTCCTTGGTACAATCCAAAGACTCTCAGTAGCAAGATCACTTGAAAGCCCATTCTCAGCACCTATCCAAAACCTATCATAATAAAATCTGCCTGCAGTGATCTACATATACTTCAAATGAGAAAAACATCTACAGTCCAATGTTTCTTCTTCAAAAGTAACAGAGATGCTGAAAGTTACATGTGGAAGCATGTTAGTGATGTGCTAATGTATATTCACAGAAAAATGAAAAGAACACAAGTATTTTTGACAGTGATTTGTTTTCTCCTGATCTTTCTTTTTCTTGTAGTCTTATATCATGAAGAACAATAAGAAAGGGAGAGTGACCAGAAGATGTGAAATTGGCTAGAATATATTGTATAAACATGGAAATGTAACAATGAACTCTTCCATTTATAACTAGTGTATGGTAATAAAAATTGCTTTTTCAAAGACATAACAATATGTTATTTAATTTTCATGGCATCTATTAAATATGCTTTATATATTTTTCAGATAGAAAAATGGATGGGAGAGAATAAGCTTTATTAGGATCACATAGCTAATAAACAACTATGGAACTATAACTATTCTGTTCTCAAACAGAATGACAAGGTCTTATAAGCACACCGGGTTCTTATCACTCATGCCACAATGGCTATAGACTTGACCACTGGCTCTGTGATGTTTAGCTTGCTCTCTCCTTCACAGCTCTTGGTGTTATGCTAGTAACTGTTAAAACTATAATCCTAAAAGTACCACATTAAGTTCAAGGTAAAACATGCTTGGGTTTATCTGACTAATCCTAAGAGGTAATATGAATATAATAAAGATATTATGGTATTTTATTATTATAATATACTTTTAAACAATACTTTGGACAACAATGTATCTACTGCTGCATAACACACCAAACAAAAACTGGCCTAAAATAATATTTATTATTGCAAGCAATTCACCTACAATCTGGATTAAGTTTGGATGGACAGAAATTTTGATATAAGGGATGGCCAAAAATTTTGATACAACCAATTGGCAGAATATTCAACATGGCTTCATTTATGTGTACAGAGTCTCAGCTGAGATATGTGACTATTTATGGACTGATTAAGGATCATTCTGCAGTAAAATTAAGTGGACCACTTTATATGGTGGTATGGGGAGACAGGCATGAGAACAAACCCATGAGTCTTAATATTGATCAAACCTTTACTTGTACCACGCTTCTTAAAAGCAAAACAAGACTCCTGACAATGCTGTTCATTAGTGTAGACAGGATGTTTAAAGAAAGCATCAATATGGAAAGGATGTCGAGAAAATCATGAAGACTAAGAGGTGGGATCCAATGAGGCATTCCAAGCAATAGTCCTCTAAGATTTTTCAATAATTGATCCACATGTTATATATAAAGAAGAAATCAATTACTGTTGCTTCTCCAGGTTTGTCAAATATTAGGTTTAAAAATACATTTGTATAATCTATAAATAAGTATGCAGTACATAAAGCCAATAAAGCTTCAATATTCTTTTCCTGACCAAAAATATGCTTTGCTTTTGACACACATGGCACTTAAAACCCTAAGTGAAGTCAAAGACTCTGCAAGTGGTAAACCATGTGGCTTTCTTTAATTAGTGTGCTAGAAATTTCTCCCCTGTACTATTCATGTTCTTGGGTTTATTTGCTCTTCACTTTGATTTCAAAGTCTGGTTTGGTCACTGAGTCAGGGAAACACTTCTTAGTTTGGACCATGGGTTCCACCATATTTCTGGGTTGTGATTATTCCACCTATCAAATTCACTGTGCACACTCAAACCTGGTAGGCATAGCCCTAGAAACTTTGTTACTATTTCTACCACAGAAACTTGTTCTTTCATTCCCACCAGAGAGACTATTTAAGAAAAGGCAATGTTTTTCGAATAACAGATGATGACATAGACAAGCATGGCATGGGTGACAAGAGCCTGGGGAGGATGTCGATCCTCTTCAGAGTTCTCATCTCATCTTCCCATCTGGAAGAAGGGCCAAAGACATGCTGCTATTCCTCTAGTTTATTCCTATTCTATTCTGCAATTCTTTGACTTGGTCGTTAAGACAACCAGGGGGATAGGCAGGAATACAGAAAAGGGAAATCAGGTGGCTTCCAGATTTCAGTATCTCCAGGAGGAGTATTTTATACTATAGTTGATGATTTGTTCAAAGAAAATTCGTGGAAGCTACCAACTCTAATGTTCTAAACACAGTCTTTAGGTTACCAAATACTTCAAATTGTTGCATTTCTGTTTCTCTATCTTTGTCAAGTAATAAAAAGGTTCTCCTAAGAAAGACACCTCAGCCAGGGGCAGGTGGCTCACACCTGTAATCCTAGCTACTCAGAAGGCTGAGATCTGAAGATCACATTTCAAAGCCGGCCCAGGCAGGAAAGTCTGTGAGATTCTTATCTCCAATAAACCACTAGAAAACCAGAAGTGGAGTTGTGGTGCTGTAGAGTGGTCGCTGAAGAGCTGAGGGATAGCGCCCAAGCCCTGAGTTCAAGCCCCACTGCCGACAAAAGAAAGAAAGAAAGAAGGAAGGAAAGAAAGGAAGAAAGAAAGAAAGAAAGAAAGAAAGAAAGAAAGAAAGAAAGAAAGAAAGAAAGAAAGAAAGAAAGAAAGAAAGAAAGAAAGAAAGGAAAGAAAGAAAGGGAAAAAAGACACCTCCCCATTTGTAAGGGAAATGAAACGACTTGGAAAAAAATCTTATCAAGTGAAGTAAGCCATACCCAAAGAAACAGGTCCCATGGTTTCCCTTATTTGCAATAAACAGTATGGGTCTAGGATAATCCTAGCAGATGAGCAGCATAGCTCAAAAGCTATGTACATATGACAATATAAGATGATACTAAAGAAATGAACTCCAAGGCATGGACACAAGAGGTTTTTCTTTGTTGTTGTTGTTTTTAATGTACTATGTGATTTGTTTCTTTTGTATGTTCTTCCCCTATGGTATATCCCCTGTTGTCACTGCATTTGATTTTGTTACCCAGGTATTGTATATGTGTTTATCTGAGTCAGGGAAGGGAAGGGGAACAACAGAATGGTGAGACAAAGGACAAGGGGGAACCAATGCAACAGCGATATTCACAACACAATATGTTGGAATTGACCTGTACAACTTGGGGGGGCAATTAGGGGGAAAGAAAGGAGAATAATGAAGGAAGAGGTAACAAGTTTGACAAAAAATGTATTCACTATCTTACTTATATAACTGTAACCCCTCTATATATCACCTTGACAATTAAAAATAAATAAATAAATAAAGGAAAAATAAAAAGTAAAAAAAGGTTCTTTTGCTTCAAACACATGTGAGTTAATTTTCTGTAGTTAACAACTAATAAATATGCCATTCATTAAAAATAAGTTACATTGCTTATGTAGCCTAAATAAAGTGGTATGTATTTATGGGAATATAGGAAATATCAAAAATAGGAAAATGACAAAACTATTTTGCTGAATATTTTTTTCCAGTTCTTAATTTTTGCTTGTTTTTAAGAATAGTTATAGTATATACGATTGTATAAAATCATATTTTCTACATAACTGTAAACTTTTAAAACATTACTATTTATAATTACAGAATATGTAAAAATTAAATGTCAGCATAGTAGAAATGCATAATTCCTCTTCAATTTAAAAATTTTAGTCTTTCTTCTTTTCCTTTCTTCTTTTTCTTCTTCCAGTGCTGGGGGTTAAACTAGGGCCAAACATTTACTAGGCAAGCGATCTACCATTTGAGACACACTCCCAATCATATTTTAGCATTTCTTAAATCCATTCTTTTTAAACAGAAATGTATACCTTATTTCAAGGAAACAAAGGTGGGTTCCAAACCTATACAGATTTACATATTATTTTTATACTTGCATAATGATTCAATTACTTCACTGCTACATAGTGAAGGATTATTTCCATAATATAAAGTTTATCTTATAAAGCATAGTTAAAGGTCTCTTTTCTTCTAATTATAACTGTGATGTTCTGCTGAAAAATCTAACATAATATATACTAAAGCATGATAATTAAAGAGGGAAATAAATACATTCAGACTAAGCAGACACAGGCCTAGGAAAGAGCTAGGGTAGTAATTTTCAAACTTGTAGAGCTTAAAAAATAAACACTTGATTACAGCTGCCTTCGCATGTCCATGCTGCTATAACAAAATTTCTTCAAGTATATAATTTATAAACGCAGAATTTTTTATTATGAAAATACCGTATAGAGGGGTTACAATTACATGGGCAAGATAATGTATACATTTCTTATCAAGCATTGTTGCCTATTCCTTTGTTTCCCCTTCCCATCCCTTCTCATCTCCCACCTACCCTACCCTCCCCCCCCAAAGTTGTAAAGTTCGTTTTCGACATAATGACTTGTACATCTCATTGTTGCAATGGGTCCACCTGTATCCCTAGTTAAACGATTTGTTTTTTCCCTTCCCCTCCACAAATTATACCAACATCAAATACAGTGAAAGCAGGGGTTATACCATGCGGGAGGGGCATACAAAGCAACCAAGACATCATCTTATAATTATGTTAGAAACAATCACACCAAAGAAAACACATTTGAATACTTACCTTGGGGTTCATTTCACCTACCATCAACTTATCTGACCTTTTCTAAACAGCTCATTGTTCCAAAAGGCTGGGATCAAGTTCCAGAAGCTAGGAGACCCAGTGTCTGAGTGCCCCACGCATGGTGCCACAGCTGCATTCTCACACACGGAGAAGGTAGAGGCTGAGTGTTCTCACACTCTGCTATGACAGTGCTAATCCCATTCAGGATCTTCAAATAAAAACCACCACAGTTTTGATTGTACCAGCATTCAGGTTGAAACTGAGTCCCAAAGCACTAATACTGAGAGGTGGAATCTTTATGACAAGAACTACTTTTCCATCCTTTTCATCACATGAGTATACAAAGCTCAACCTCTCAAGAAGAAACAGCAACAGCATCCCATCTTAGCAAGAGAGATGGGGCTGGACCCCCACCAGACAGTGAATTTGTAAGCACATCTTGGTTTTTCCAGCATAGAAAACTGTGAGAAAACACATTTATGTCCTTGTAAATTTTGATACTTTTGGTGTAGCTTTGTGATGTCTTTGAGATGAAATCTCATTCTGTCACACAGACTGCTCCCTAACTTGTAGGCCCAAGCAATCACCCCAGCTCTGTCACCTAAATAGCTGGGACTACACATGTGTGTCCTGCCTGGCAGTCTGTAGCTCATATGCACATGCTTGCATTGGTCCTGGAGCTTGAACTCAAGGACTGCTGTAATCTGAGTTTCTTTTGCACAAGGCTAGTGATCTATCACTTGAGCCACAGCTCCACGTTCAAGTTTTTTAGGAGATAGGGTGGAATGGGGTGTAGTTTTATTGGAGATAAATAGTCACATGAACTTTCCTACCTGGGCTGACCTCAAACTATGATCTCAGGCTCCTGAGAAGCTAGAATTATAGGCATGAGCCACTGGTGCTTGACACTTCCTTAGTATTATTTTAAATTTTTATTTTTATTGTGAAAATACCATACAGAGGGGTTACAATTACATGGGCAAGATAACGAGTGCATTTCTTATCAAGCATTGTTGCCTCCTCCTTTGTTTCCCCTTCCCATCCCCTCCCATACCCCCCCACCACCCGATCCTTCCACCCCCCCACCAAAGTTGTAAAGTTTGTTTTTTGACATAACGACTTGTACATCTTATTGTTGCAATGGGTCCACCTGTATCCCTAGTTAAACAATTTTTTTCCCTTCCCCTCCACAAATTATACCAACATCAAATACAGTGAAAGCAAGGGTTATACCATGGGGGAGGGACATACAAAGCAACCAAGATATCAACTTATAAATATGTTAGAAACAATTGCATGAAAGAAAAAAAAACATTTGAATACTTATCTTGGCATTCATTTCCCTAACATCAACTTATCTGACCTTTTCTGCTTGACTCAGACATACACTGGTTATTGCAAATAAGGGAAACCATGGGACTTATGTTTCTTTGGGCTTGGCTTACTTCACTTAATATAATTTTTTCCAAGTCTTTCCATTTCCGAACAAATGGGGCAATGTCATTCTTTCTGATGGAGGCATAGAATTCCATAGTGTATATATACCACATTTTCTTGATCCATTCATCTACTGAGAGGCATTTGGGTTGGTTCCATATCTTAGCTATGGTAAATAATGCTGCAATAAATATAGTTGTGATGGTAGCTTTAGTGTAGTCTTGTTTGTGATCATTTGGGTAAATGCCCAAAAGTGGGATTTCTGAGTCATAGGGGAGCTCTATGTGGAGTTTTTTGAGGAACCTCCATACTGCTTTCCAAAGTGGTTGAACAAGTTTACACTTCCACAACAATGCAGTAAAGTTCCCTTCTGTACACATCCCTTTCAGCATCTGTTGTTATTAGGGTTCTTGATTATGGCCATTCTAACTGGGGTGAGGTGGTATCTCAATGTTGTTTTGATTTGCATTTCTTTTATCTTCCTTCGAATTTTTGAGTGGCATAAACCTACTAATACAAAAGGCCTAGCATAGAATGAATGGAACTTCTCCATAACCTGATTACATGGGGAAATGGGACCAGATGTTTACTTCTTTACATAAATAGTACATTTTTCCCTCATTTGCACTGAGCATTTTGGCAAAATGACTGCACAAGTGGGTATATTTAACCAAGCTAGATTCCTAGAAAAAAAGTTTCTAGAAATGGTCTCTATTATCCCTACCTTCCAATCTGGGACTTAAGAATCTGGCAAAATATTTGTATTTCAAATACATACCCCCAAAGTTTCAGTGGTCATTCTCAGAATCACTGAAGTTTAAAACTCATTTCTAGAAATGACTACTATCACCAATAGTCACTTTTGATTCAATAAATCAAAAAGATCTATGAGTGAGGATGCAGGTAAGGGGCAGAACGCTTGCCTAGCATTCCTGAGGCCTTGGGTTGGAGCCCTTGCACAACAAAAGAAAGCCAAACAGATGTATGAAACAGGATCATTCATTCCTTTCCTGAGGCACTAAGTTCATTTATTCATTAAATTGTTCTCACTCTCCCTCAATTGCCTTGTCTCTGGTTAAGTCTTCCAGTCTTCTGTTCTACTCTTCTTAATGATATGAGAAATGATTAACTAAAGGGCACATTTCTTATAGTAATCTAAAACCTTTTCCCCTACATATTACAAGTAATAAGCAATGTGTTAGAACACACCAAGAGAAATAAAGAACATAACAGAGCAACAAATAAAAAGAAACACAGAAATTTATAACTTCTGCCCAACAGCCAAGGTCCCACTAACAAACATTTGCTTTCTTCATGCAGAAAATTGTGCTTGTGGTACCTGCCACAGCATGAGTATGTTTACGGCAATTTAATATCCACAAAACTAGGGGGAAAATTTAATAATTTTTCAAGTGAAATGAATTGACAGCCAGTATTAGAAACTGCAAAGTCTGCAGAATCAATAAAAGCTGCTGGCATCACCAAGTACAACTTCTGCCCAGAAAACGGCTCACAAAGGTCAGGTTTACAAACCACCAGGTAGCTGTATCACGTTTACACCTTTCCAGGGCTATTAAAATCCCATTGCACAACCTTCCAAAACCAACGTGCAGTTCTTAAAGTTCACTGAAATCATCTCAGAGACACATCATCCTCAGTTCAAACTCTTGAAAGCCCTGTGCTAATTTTTGTCCCCTGTCACCAAAAAATCATTATCAAAATGATTTTTCTGTTACAAAAAAGAAAAATGTTGAAGCAAGTATGTATTTATTTATAATCATAAGTGTGGATCTGGGTGAATACACCCTTGCAGTAAAATAACATCAGAGAGTCATTTCCCAGGTAAAATATTCCTCGTTGCAAAAGTAGGTAAGCCATCACTACTCAGATCCTGTGTAGTACAATGAAGTCTATGTTCAATTAACTGGGCTGGAGAGCAGCTAAAGCCAAGCAGAATCTCTGCCCCATTTTATACACATGGCTTTTCCATACTGTCTTTTCAATACTCATTCCAACTCACATAAAGAATTCTATCAGGCATAAGGACTTCTAGATCAGCCATCATTCAACATGTATTGAGCATCTACTAAACTCACGTATGCCTGACTTAATTAATCTTCTGGGGTTTTAAAAAGTCAGATGGAAGGAAGAGAAGTGTATTTGTAAGGATGGAAAGCTTACTTTCCTCTGCCAGGAAGTAGAGATATACAGCTGCTGCTGGGGGGGGGGGGGTCCAGGCAAGAGCCCTCAAGTTCTAAAGTTTTCGTCCAAAGGGCATAAACTTGGTGATTTGCTTATTTGATATCAAAAGCAGATGGGCTTGTATGTCATCAAAATGGGAGATGTGTACCTCAGTGTCACAGAACACAAAACTCTGTTACCCTATTTGACTCAAAGCCTTAGCTGAATTTGTTTGTAATGGAAAATGAACGGTCTGTTTTGGTCCTCTAAACCAGTGGTCTCCACATTTCTAAACATCACTTTATTGAATCAGGTAAAAACTATAAAATGTATCCCCACAGATTTACACTCAATAATTATATTCACTGACTACTTCACTAGTATATTTTAAAGAATAGAAAAAGACAAGAAAAAATTTAAAGATGATAAAGCACAAACATATAAATTCGAGTATCACCTTTCTTTACCCTAAAATATGATCTAGTGTGAGCAAGCCCCTAAATTATTAGGCTCTTTGGCAAAATTTCTGTATTACAGTATTGTCTAGCCTTGCAATACTTTCAAAGTGTTATGCTTTTCAAGGCATGTCTGCAAGTTCTAACAAGGATTGCCAAAATACACAATTTCCACAAACACAGTATGTGAGTCTAAGTGGTAGAGGGATGCTGTTGAGATCTGGTATATTCCCCAGTACTCCTTCCATAAACTCTGACATGAAAACACTTTCAAATCTAATGCCAAGTAAGTGATTTTTTTCCTCTCCCCTTAGACAACAAGCTTTCAAGAAGTTTAGAGTAAAAATTGAAGCTTTATTTTTAAAACCACATATGGGATTATGGTCTACTTTCCTCTGTTCCAATTTCCTACCCAATCTCATATTGTTTCTTTCCATGAGTTTTCTCAGATTCTTATTATCATGTTTAAGCATAGGAATACAGATGTGTACGTATGTGTGTGTGAATATCATAAAGTTAATATAATATATATAATAGAGGCTACTGCACATGACTTAATTATTTTATAAAATACACAGAGTACAAAATAAGGAAGGCCATGGATATAGCTCAGTACAGAGCCCATGCTATGTGTGAGGCTCAAGGTTAAATCCTCAGCACAAATATATGATAAGTAAATAAATAAAAGTAGCCAATCATACTAAGGAATGATTAACACTATCATTGTCATAAGAATGGGTACAAAAGGTTATTTCTAGAAGCTCAAAATGTTTTGTAGAACTACAAGATTCAAGAGCCTAGAAAGTATAAGACCCAGAATTCAATTCACAGAACTCATAAAGAAATAAATGAATAAACTGCTCTGAATTATACATACTCTGCTGTGATACTCAAGGAACTATGAACAAAACCACTCTTTAAACCCACTTTGTGGGTTTAAAGAGGCTCATCTGTTTCATGGGTTACTGGTGGCCTCAACCACTATTCATCTCACTGCTCTGATGTCAGAAGGAACTGACTGACATGTATTGCTATCAGAGCTGTACTACAGCATGTGACGATTCCCATAAACACAAACTGTTTCTAATACATGCTCACTGCTGAATGCACAGAAAACAACCACATAGTTTTCAACAGTCAACCTGGGTGATGGGTCACTAGTGGATTTCTTTCATCATGAGCCTCTTCTGTAGATTCTTGTAGTCCTCAGAATTTCGAAGGACAAACAGATTGCATCTTGAAAATGAAGCATGTGCCAGTGGCAGAGACTAACAAGAACTCAATAGCAAGGACTCTGAGGAGTAACCTCAAGTGACTAGTAAAGAATGGTCAAGTTACAGGAGATAAAGAGGCAACATGAGTATTGTCATTTTGCGGAGATCACCTTATTTAGACAAAAGGTATTTGATAGATAAAGATACTTATTTAAGCTTAAAAGATCAATGACTTGGTTAACAAAGAGCTTAAAATTGTCTTTGTCACACTTCCTTCCCTAACTGCTTTACAACTTTAACTTGATATTCAGACTCAACTGAGAGGAGCTCTTTGAAGACAAGGACTACATGGTATGCTTTGCTAGCTTGCTTACTTGCTTGTTTATTATTTTCAGTGGTGGGGATCTAACCCAGGGCTTTATGTATTAGAGTGGAATCATAATGTTACATTTTTTTGTGTACTAATTCTGGGGCTTGAACTCAGGTCCTAGGTGCTATCCCTGAGCTTCTTTTGCTCAAGGCTTGAGTCACTGCACCACTTCCAGCTTTTTCTGAATAGTTTACTGGAGATAGGAGTCATTTGGACTTTCCTGCCTTGACTGGCTTCAAACCACAATCCTTAGATCTCAGCCTCCTGAGTAGCTAAGTTTACAGGTATGAGCTATGAGTGCCTAGCTTAAGCTGCATATTTTTAATTCCTACACATAAGGACTTAATAAGTATCTGGTAAATGTGCTATGATACCATGGATGATAATAAAAATAAATGAGCCTGTTATTGTTTGAAGCTAGAAACATATATTTCTCATGGTAAAAACTATATATTTTCTTTTACATATTCATGTTAGATCACTCTATTTCCCTATTCTTGTAGAGTGTCAAGGTTCACCAGTTAACAAATTATCTTCCCTCTTTCAAGTAAAAAAAAAACTATAGTTTTTATTTTCACAGTCTATTATATATAACCATTTAATATAAGTTGCCTAAAATCTCTTTTGGAAGTTGACATAACCATGTAAATTAACATCATTCATTCTACAGAGAAAACGGATTTCTCTATTTTATTTGAACACAGTAGAAGTGAAAGATAAAGAAATTAAAGAGAAATTTAATTCCACTGTGATATGAATTAATAGGATGAACTTATTGGCTCCTTTTTGGTCTTGGATCAAAACAGTTGTACAGTAATCATGTAAGATCAGTCAAGTGGGGCTTGACGTGAACAACATAACTGAAGAATTTGAAGCTTACATAACAACAACAGGGGAAAAAAATACGGCTTATGTACTTCCCTCCCTAAGAAGCAATGTTTTCCAGATGTATTTTATATTTAACACAGTGTTCTTTGCAGTCTTGAGACATAGCAGAATTTGCTTTTTAATCCTAACATTAATACTGAAATCACTAGGCATCTAGAAATTTTCTCCCAGCTCTGAATAGTTTATCTTAATTTACTTTTCCTTTCCATAACTGGTTTGTGCCACTTAGTTTGTGGGCCCTTTTCAGATTTATGAGGGAGAGAAAAAGTAGCAACACACAAATGAGATCTAGAAAAGCACAAGATAGCTATAAAAACAGCTCATCCATCATCTCTACGTTTTGATTTCAGAGACAGCAGTGAAAGGTGTTGTTTCCACACCACTCACCCAGCACACTTAAAAAGGTTTGCTCTATCGTTTATACAACTGAAGCTGATTGATTAGCTGCTAGAGAAAAAAATCAATACAAATATCCTAGAAAACACTGGCTTATAAATTCATTCTGGCCCCAACAAAGTCCTGGTCACTGCTTGACATGTTTTTCTAGATATCTAAAATACAACCATGTCAAAACCAGCCACCTCAGCCCCCAGAACACTGTTAACCATGGGAATTTTTTTTTAATCACCTGAATTATCAGAAGTTACCTGGTAGATCTTATACCTGATGCAGATCCAAAACTGAAAAACATACTGAGAAGGTAAAACCAGTCACTGAAAAACTAGTTACAGAGAACTAGGTTGAGTGGGGCACTGGTGACTCATGCCAGTAATCCCAGCTACTCAGGAAGCTGAGATCTGAGGACCTAGGTTCCAAGCAGGCCCAAGTATGAAAGTCTGTGAGATTCTTATCTCCAACTAAGGACCAAAAAGCCAGAAGTGGAGCAATGGCTCAAGTGATAGAGGCTAGCCTTGAGGACAAAAGCTCAGACACAGCACTCAGGTACTCAGTTCAAGTTCCAGGGAGAAAAAAAGAAAAGAATGAAACAAAACAAAGACAACCAGAGAGAGACACACACACACAGAGAGAGAAAGAGAGAGAGAGAGAGAGAGAACGCTAGGTTGACAGAGAGGATATAAAACAAAACAAAGCTAGGCAAACAACTATATATGCATTTTATACTCAAAGCAACTAAAATTTCTTTAAGATATTGAGAAAGTTTCCTTGTAATATTTCAGAAATAAAAGAAAACTCTACTGTTTGATTATAATCATTTAATATCTTTGCTATGCTTGCTCCACGATTCTCACATGAATCAGACTTTTTCTCCTGGATTCATTCTAAATTCCTATAATTTAAATAACATGTCTTCTTCATACTATTGACACAACCAATTTATTCACCTATGATACTTCAAATTACTTAGACAAATAATACCAAATGCTCCTATTGGGAAATTAAGTCTTGGAGAGATCAGATCTTGTGGCTAATAAATTACAGACCAGTATATCAAATCCTAACTCTGCTGCAACAAAAAGTAACAAATACTTGACAACTTAGTATTTTCCTGCACATAATAGCTTACCCAGTAAATACTGACCTCAATCCTTCATTAACAGAACCACTTATCAATTACAGGCACTCTATAGTCCAAAAACTAGCATCTAGTTTCTAGATAGCAAGACAAAAACAAAAATCCTTACATTACTTCTATGGTGACAAATGAAAACAACTACTGATAATGACAGTGACCTTCTAGAACCTCATCTGTAAATAGCCACTAACTCCTGCTAAGTTCTAGCATGTTCTTTGAATCACTTACTTTAAATAACTATTACTAAAGTCCTACAGATGTAACATGTCAGAGGGTATTTCCAAAGACAAATCAGACTGTTAGGCTGGATATGATTAGGAAATTTCTGTAATCACCTTATAAATGATGTTTGTCTTCTTTCTCAAATCAAAGTTAATACATAATTGTATCTGTAAAGTCATGAAGCAATCATCAAACAAGTTACAGGGGAAGAGAGATACGGGGAAGGAGATAAATACTTGTACTTCCTAAATGGTGATTTTAAAAGTTGTACATTTTTCAAATAAATTTTCAATCAAATAAAACCCAATATTAAAAAAAATGAATGCAGTTCCATTTAGAAATGTATAATGTTGAAAAAGTACTAATTTGTATGCCTTCTAATCAACAGTGTTTAAAGGATAGATCACACATGTTTTAGATGCTTGTTATCTGAAAGGTATATGGAAAAATAAACACTAATTAAAAAGCCAGCAAATTTATCAGGTATATAGATTAGGTTTCTACTGAACTTTTGCCCTTTTGAAAAATCCTTACAGTAATCATGTTGCAGAAAATACAATGAACAGCTTTCCCCTCAGATTGGACAATAACCTGGCTGGCTCTAAAAACAGAACTCTAAGCGTGTCAATATGTTTCCTTTGTTTCTCTTCCAATAGAGTTAAATGTAAATGCAGGAGGGCACTATACTAAGAATATAAGAATATAAGAAAATAAAAATGTTGGGAAGTGTCAAATCAACCAATAGATGTATTTGCCTCTCTATTAAAAGCATTCCAAATTCATGTTGATAAAAGCTTTAGACAGACTAAATAAAGCTCTATGCTTAGAATTTGTGCTTTCTAAATAAGATGCATGATGTGAGCAGCACTCCAACCTAAAAGGCAAAGCACATTATCAATAACTATTAACCCAAAAGATTAGGAGACAATAGATTATCTCATGTTGGGTATAAAAACACAGAACTATTTTATATCTATATTATAAACAAAGACAAAAGAGGAACTTCATGGTTTAAGCAGTTATATGTCAACACAAATGTGACTCATTTTCAGATAAGTCTTATTACAAGCTGAGAGATACCAAGACAATCACATTTCCTAACAAGCAATGATTCACAAGGGGCCGGCCACCCCATACCAAGCATTCTAGTGGGGACTTGCCCTGGGAGAGTCCAGAGAGTCCAGAGAGGACCCAGAAATAGTACTGTAGAGAAGGGAAAAAGGCCTTCTTTACTGGCCATTCTCTTCAAAGGACTCATGGAGTCCTCTTTTAAGCTGTTTCCTGATTGGTCAAAAAAAAATAGCAATGAAAGAGAAAACTAAGTAGTTCTATCTACAAAATTCCTAACTGATTAAAGGTCTTGTGAATTTCATTTCTTTTTAACGTCAGCATCACTATCATCATCATCTTGTTTTTTCAGATAGAAAATAAAGTCTGAAATAAGTACTTAAAGTCATAAAAAAGTGGTAACAAAAAAGAAATTAATACAAATGTAACTGTAGCTTTTAAATATAATGTCTATTAATTAATCCAAAAGAGTTGTAAGCTTCAGGAAGCTAAAGAAGCAGGCAATGTGTAGTGTTACGATTAAAATGATTTATTACGAAGACTAATTTCACTCATGATTTCAGAAACAAGGTCTCTTACCTTGAAAAGATTGTTTGGCTCTATCTACTAGTTCATCAATTGGATAACTGGCCAAATTTCCTCTGGCATGTTTAGTTTTGCAGTAGGTACAAGCATTGAGACACCTGTTTAAATGAGAGGAATAATAAGACTAAGAACTTTAAAGATAATGTGTCCCAAACATGGGGATGGGCAAAATAAACACGGTGGTACTAATTTAGTAACATTTACTTAGTTTATATGAGATACAAAAAAAATTACCTACCTGTTACATGCTTAGTTTCCATGAGGCAGAGAAATTTATAATCTTTTTCAGTTTCAAGTATTCAAGCTTGGTCAGAAAAATCACATATTAGCTCAAGTTACACATATCTATGAGGAACAAATTTTATAAATAGTAGCAATGAGTAATCAAAAAAATTCAAAAACACATTTTTTGTAAGCCACCTGAATTTATTGGGCCATCAAATAAGGAGAGAATTTTAGTATTGCTAACACATACGATTTCATTCATCATAATGAAGAATGTTCATTTAATTTTTAACTCGTATTTGAACAGGCAACACACATTTTCATTGATGCAGATATCCCCCAGAAATGTTCAGATATCTTTCATTCCTTAAAAAATAGTGGAATGCAACCAATGAATATTCTCTGGGATTACATTAGTCAAAGAAAAGAAGTAAACAACAGCATCACCTTTAAAAACTTGACTTACTTCCCGTAGTTTTTAGAGATCATGGAAAAATTCTTTTTAATACTAAAATCATGATTGTTTTATAATTTTAAAATGTAATTTAAACAAATTTCTTATTATCAAAAAAGGAAACCATTAAAAACAATCTTAAGCAAAAGAAAAAGATATGGATCAACAACACTGAGATATAATCAGCATCCAATAGAAGATATAGTGTAATATAGCATATACTCAGCAATATTGCCAGTACTGCCTCCTGTATATGACACTAGTTCTTTAAAGGATGTGTAATTAAATAATGGTATTAATTTGCTATAGAGGAAACAATATAAAGAATGCTTCTTAATTATAAGTATGTACAATTGTGGGCATAAACTCAGATTTTTTATTAGAAGGTTTTAAGTGCTTTGATCATTTCTTATGATTTGAGAGTAATGCATACAGAAATATAAAAATGTATTGAAACTGCAAAAAAAAAGATATGTATCTCTCCTTTACTCTTGGGAATTATAAAGTCAGGCTTCTTGTCTATTCACTGGCTCAAACTTGTTGCCTTCATCCTGTTACTATCATCCAGTTTCTGTTTTTCATCTTCTTGCTGGGTCTTTGGCAAAATGTCTCACCTGGTCTGACCTGTCATGTTCTTCTAAATTCTACAGCTCAGGTTCTCAGAGCTATGTGCAGGAGACACCAGAAGACCAGCATTCTCTTTGTCCTTTTCTTCCAATGTCTCCATGGGCCTGGGATTCCCCCTAAGCCTGACATTCACTCAGTAAAATAAGCACGCTTCCAAGCAATCTGCCATCCCTACAACCTAGTTCTAACTTTCTTTGTGCCTCTTGATCTCTTTCTCTTGTTTGTCCCATTAACAATGAGCCGTGCCATAAATTAAGTGGGCAATCTTAATAGAAGCAACTAATATTTCCTATGTAGACTGCTTCTTAAAAGCAACTGTCTTAAGGGATACTAGTCAGAGAAGGAATAAGGGAATGCAAATGCGAAAAAGGGAAAGGAAACATTTACAATGTAAATGACTGGATACATGTAACGAAGTCAGAGTAGAGTCTGTATCTACTAAGTGTTTGGCCATTATTTGTTTAATGGGTCTGTTTTTAAGCAATTCTTCAAGGAAATAATTGTGCATATCATGTTCAAGGTATACCCCACGTGGTGGAACAGATGTGATGCTAATAGCTTGGCCAAAAAGCTAGCTGTAGAAACCAAGTCACATTTTCCTACTGTCTCATTTAATAATGGTGGAAATAGAATCCCCATGGGAAAAATGTCTACTAAAAATACTATTTTAAAAATATGCTAAAAGCCTGAAATAAAACAAGTTGACTTAAGCTAGGTGCTGGGGTGACTCACACTTGTAACCTTAGCTACTCAGGGGGTTGCAATCTGAGGATCATGGTTGGAAGCCAGCTGGAGCAGGAAAGTCCATGAGACCCTTATATCCAATTAATCACCACAAAACTAAAAGTAGAGCTGTGGCTGAAAGTGGCAGAATCTTAGCCTTGAGCAAAAAACAGTTCAGGGACAGTGCCCATGATCTGATTTCAAGCCCCAGGATCAACCAAAAAAAAAAAAAAAAAAAGGAAAGAAACCTTAAAGTGACTTTATAGGACAATTATATTTAAATAATCAAGAAATACAAATATTATATTAAGAATTAAAAATATTATATATCAAATTATTCCTCAACTACAGCTGTTGATGTCATCTGTATAGAGTATAAGCTCTATTGTATAACATGGCCTAATTCTTTTTTTTTTTTGCGGGGAGTGGGGGGGGGGGGGGGGGGGGGGAGTCTGGTCATGGGGCCTGAACTCTGGGCTTGGGCGCTGTCCCTCAGCTCTTCAACACAAGGATAGCGCTCTACCACTTGAGCCATAGCACCACTTCCGGCTTTCTTTCTTTTTTGCTTATGTGGTGCTAGGGAATCGAACCCAGGGCCTCAGGCATGCAAGGCAAGCAATCTACCACTAAGCCACCTTCCCAGCCCCAAGATGGCCTAATTCTTATCACAATAGAAAATAATGTTGGATATTACCAATTCAATATCTTATATTAAAGTGACTCTGAAATTCACATTATTTTTTAAGCATACCACTAAGAATACTAACTCAAGAGTTAAATCTACTGTATTTTACTTTTAAAGAGGAACAGAATGTTATATAAGAAGACATGCAGGGCCAACTCAGGAAAAAAATGAGCCTTTTGGTGCTTTAGAAAAAATTTTCATACATCATCAAGAACTGAATTGACTGATCATTTCAACATGACAGGCCTTCTTTAAAATAAAGAAGTTCATAAGAGAAATCTTGGATAGAAAGTTTCAATTATCTGTAAACAATTAAGTAATTGTCCAAGAGTAAGAACACTGAGCCAGTTCCTCTAACTGTCAGAATACAAAAGATCTTTGAAAGATGACTGTTAAAAGCCAAAACCAAAATGAGATGGCCGTTGAGCTTCAAGGAAGATGCAAAGCCTGAAGCGACCTGGACTGTGGTGAAGGAAGGACAAAGTTAGCCCACCATACCTACTCAGCTTTGTAATGTAACTCCATGTGAAGACACAGCTAATAGCTTCCAAAGGGAAGAAATCCAGCATTTGATTTAGCTATTTAACTCCCCTGAAGCCTCATAAACTATCTGTGGTTGAATATTTTTAAATTATATAAACTAAGCAAATGAAATAACAATGAATTTTCACAAATTATACTATTCCAAAGAGTTTAAACACATAATATTGACATAACACTTGACCACATAAAGCAAATGAAAACTAAAAATTTTAATATATGTAGAACTTTTTAAAAAATATATTAAGTTTTTAAAAAATTTTACCTACCACAAGTTCTGCAATAATTTAAGAACCAGAGTTACAGTCTTAAAAAATCACCTACATGAAGAGAAAAAAGGTGACTATAACTTAGGCTTCTGTTTCTCTTTGCTTCAGGTCAAGGATAAATTTGAATAATAAATAAAACATTTTGATTCAAGTATTAATACTTCAAGACAACATATTCTATTCCCCTCATATAATTTAATTCTTATTTATTTTTAATCAAGTGACAGAGTATAAAACCTCAATGTTTCCAATGTCATAAAATAACAACCCTTTATGGACAACTAAAACTTAGAAAAACCACAGTGATCTGGCCATGTTCTTCTGTATTGAAGGATCCTCAAGCACAGGAAATCTAAGAAACAAAAAGTTCATACAACCAGGCTGTGCCAGACTTGATTGTTAAAACACAGCCTATTGTGAGTTTTCATCTTGGTCCACCCCCTAACCCCGAAAAGCATTAACTTTTTTTTATTTTTTAAACAAATACAGTAGAAAAACATCAGCAGAATCTGATTAGATCTCAAATGATAATAAAATACCTGCTTGCCAAGATTAAAACCTAGAACAAACAAAGAAAATGGCACAGTAGAAAAACTAGCAGAATGCAGTTCCAAACCCCTCATCTCTTTCATCTCTGTGGCTAGGACCCCGAGGGTTACTGACTCACTCTTCTTTCTCTCTCTACTCCAGGATCTTACCCTAGTATTGGCTTCTGTCTTCAACTGTGCTCTTTCTGAAGTTCCATTCTTTCTGCACTAAAACACTTGTACTAAATTTATAAAACATCTGGAGCTATACTTTCTTTTATTCAGTGTTTATTAGCTGCAAAGTTTGTTTCAAAAAGTTATTTCAATAATGTTCAAGTCCTGATCTGTATTTCTCATTCCCTTTACCTGAAATGTCCTTATCATAACTCTATCGATTCCTGTAAAATTCTTCACAACCTTTAAAATAGCTTTAGGAGGGGAGGTAGCTAATACTGATTAAAAAAAAAGTGAAATACTTGATAGATACTAAGATATGCATTTTATACTAATTGTCTGTATATCATCCTAATAGTCTTTTCTTTTTTTTTGGTCGGTCATGGGGCTTGAAGTCTGGGCCTCGGTGCAGCTCTTCAGCTCAAGGCAAGCATTCTACCGCTTGAGCCACAGTGCCACTTCTGGTTTTCGAGTGGTTTATTAGAGATAAGTGTCTCACAGACTTTCCTGCCCAGGCTGGCTTTGAACTACGATCCTCAGATCTCAGCCTCCTGAGTAGCTAGGATAACAGGCTTGAGCACCCGGCTCATCCTAATACTCTTGATATAAAAATTCATACTTACATGGCTGGCTGAGTGGTTCAAGTAGTAAAAAGGCTACCTAGCCAACATAAGATCCTGAGTTCAACCACCCAGTAATGGCAAAAGGAAAAGACAATTTTGTTTTCCCTAACTTTGATAGAAAAAACAAAGGCTCAGAAAGATTTAGAAACTTGTTCAAAATTATGTAGAGAGTCAAAGTTCAGTCAAGTTGAACATGGTGGCATGGGCCTGATTCTAATCCTTGGGAACTGAGGCCAGAGAATCTCAAGTTCCAGGCCAGCCTGAGTTACAAAGCAAGATCCTTTCCCACTCTTCAAACAAACAAACAAAAAAAAGCAACTCACCTTTTCATTTTATTGTATTTACTCAGTTGGGTTGGTGACATCAGAGAACAAACTCAGGGTCTCACATATAATAAGCAAATAAGAACTCTAAACCACAACCCCAGCCCAAACCCCAGCCATCCAATCAAATCCTCAAATATTAAGGGGTTTGGGGGAATGATGAAGTGTGAGTGTAAGCCTCTAACTGAGCTGAACTGAAATTTCCTCAGTACCAAATGTACTCCGTACTTCCCTAACAACAGTCATTTTATGTAAGAATACTTGATTATGTGTTCATTTAATAATCTTAGTAAACTATAATTTGCTTGAGTAGTATAAACATATTATACTCATTTTATTATTTGCCATAGCATTTAATACAGTATATTGCAGCTATGAGAATACTAATAAACATTCAAAGCTATTTCTTGGAGAGTTCATAATGGGCCACATCAGTTTTCAAAGCCAATAACCAGCTACACAGCTAAGGGGTATGCTAAGCAGGACAGTAGTAGTAAGACAGGAAGTAGGGGAAAGGAAGTCAGGATTAACACAGAAGGAATAATTATACATATCAACACTCTTGTCTTACAGATCAGAAAAATGGGAATGGGAAACTGAAGCTTAGATTTTAAGAAATATAAGACCAAGAACCCTGCACAGGATATAAACACACTGGAATCTACATAGCATGCCAAAAAGATTGCCTAACAACAGGAATTAAAGGATCTGAGCGTCCATCCAAGATTTTTCAAATATTAGCTGTCTTTACGGTTTTTAGAAGTAATTTCCAGAACTCGAGACATCAGAAAGCAACATGTTTGAATTGCACACACCAAACTGGACATCAAATAGGATATCAACCTTATAATCGGCTGAATGAGGACTTCTTTAAGTTAAACTACCTTGTACTATCATAACTATTTTATAGAAAAACAGTCTAACAACATAGGCTGAAATGTGTGGTTTCACAAAAATCATTATTTTTACTTGCATATCTCATTTCATAGAGAACAGCAAAAATCCATCATGGTCTACAGAAGCTATTATAGCAGAGGGTTCTCTAACATTTCATTGAGTTTTCCTTACATTTCTAGGAATAGCTGCAGAATTTAAAACGTAAAGGAAAAAACTGGGAAATAGCTTTGTTTAAGTATTATCCTCAACTACTTACAATACCCATTGATGAAGATGTAGAGGACACATTACTCTTAAGTAGCAATGGTAATGCTAGTTGGGGTTTTAATGTGTTCTATGTGTACCTACTATTTTACTCCCTAAGAAATAAAATACCAGCTCATAACATCAACTGTTATTTTCTGAATGTATTTATTAAAACAGCCTGTGAGAAATTACAAAATTCTGTCAACCATAAAGTATATATACTTTCCTACAGATCTTCTGTTCTACTGTTACTATATTTTTTTGGTGGGGGGGAGGTCCGGTCATGGGACCTGAACTCTTGGCCTGGACGCTGTCCCTCAGCTCTTCAGCTCAAGGATAGTGCTCTACCACTTGAGCCACAGCACCACTTCCAGCTTTTTTCTTTTTGCTTATGTGGTGTTGAGGAATCGAACCCAGGGCCTCATGCATGCAAGGCAAGCGCACTACCACTAAGCCACCTTCCCAGCCCTCTATTATTTTTTATTTTATATAATGATGATAGTCAAAAAACTAAGATATTGTCCAGCCCTTTCAAAGACAGCATCAGAGATTGTCATTAGCAATGAGGAACTGCTAATGAAGCCAGATATTCACTGGCAATCTCATGCAAAGTAGCTCTGCTACAGGAAAGCATTAACTTAGGGATGCTCAAGCTGAAAAAGAAATAAGGACTCTGGTAGCCGTTATGTATCTCCTACCATTGCAGGAGATTTCATTTACACAGGTAGTGCATAACTCACATACAAATGAACTAATTCATCTTTCAAAATTATATTGCTGTCTTGTAAGGCATATTCTCATCCAATCTGGACGCTTCTTAATATGTGCTGGGGTTAAGTCCACTGAATCTACTGCAAGTAAAAAAATTATTTAGATCAAGAATGCACTTAAGACATGATGGCTCATGCCTGTAATCAATCCTAGCTACTCAGGAAAAGGAAGAAGGAGAATTGTGGTCTGTGGATAGCCCAGGAAAAAGGTGCATGACACCCCTCTCAACCTATTAAAAAAATAAAAAAACAGAAAACAGCTGAGTGGGGTACTTCATCCCAGCTATGTGGGAAACATGAATAGAAAGAGAGTTGTGAGAGTTGGCCAACATAAAGGTGAGATTCAATTTCAAAGATAACTAAAGCAAAAATCAAGGGGAGCCTGGCTCAGGTGGTAAAGCACTGAGTAAGGATGGTGCTATAGCTCAGATGGTCAAGCATGTGCCTAGCAAGTACCTGTACTACCTGCCGCAGCCACCTAACAGACCTGCAGATACATCCAAGATTGGCATCACAGTGCACTGCAGAGCAAGGGCTATCTTCCCAGTGTTTGTGGGGCTGGTAGGAGCTATAGCTCTATTAGGAACTGCTAGCTGGGAAAGGATCACAATTCAAAGAATGGTTGCCACCAAATGAAATAAGTGCTACTTTCAAACTATCATAAAGTTAAAAGGCCTGCATACGTTATACCATCATAAGCCAGAACCACCTGTATTCTATGAAGTTTAAAAATAAGTCATAGATGCCAATTTAAAAACAATGTAACTCAAGGCTAGTTCACTAGCTGAGGGTGTTCTTAGCATACACAAGGCCTTGGGTTCTATACACAGCACTAAAAAAGCCACCCCACCACACACACACACACACACACACACACACACACACACAGACACTGACACATTCACATACTTACACATATACACACATATACATATAAGAAAAGGAGAGATACTCAGGTATGATGGCACATGCCTTGAGTCCTAGCAGCTACATGGGAGGCTGAGTGGTACCAATCAGGGCACTAGCATTACCCCATCTCCAAACAATCAAGCAAATACATAAGTAGACAGCTCATATATTTATATACCATCTGTATTTATATACACCTATATAATCCAAGTAGATACCTATATGTATATCATAAGTAAAAATACACAATAATAAAAGCACACACATGTCTTTCTACCTCTAGCCCTAACTGTTCTTGATGTCTTAGGAGTTTTATGCTATCTGGTTTGGTTTTGTTCTTTTTGTGGTATGTGTGTGTGTGTATAAAATATGATCAGATAATTTGACAGCAATATTAAAAACAACATTTTCATTCCGTGAACTAATAGTATTCAACTGCTATTAAACTAAACAAAACTAAAGATTTACTTCCAAATATGCTAGCAGTCCATATAGGGGAAGTGTTCTCTAGCAAATACACCTAAAAACTAGCCTGAGCATCCAACTAAGTCATATGCTTAAATTTACCAACCAAAAACACTTGAATAATGGATGTCAAAATAGCGTAAAAATAAGGGAACAGTGAGGAGAGTTATTGTTCTGGCTTCCTCTGCAACTCTAGAGGGTGACTCATGCCAAGGTAAAATCTCACAGGAAACACTGGTTGGAGTTAATTCTATAGCATGTTAACAGGTAGCCTATTTTGGCGCCTGGGCTAAAAGAGATTGTTCTAATCTTGATCAAAACATCCTGAGAAAATGGGGAAAATCTTCTATCTCAAGGGTGTTGAAATTGGAAACTAAATTCAGATAAATTTCTAACCTGTGTGGGAAAATGACTTAAATAGTTTGAGTGGAGAAATGGTGTAATTATTGCATAAGAGGGCTGAGGCACTCAAACTAAAATAGAAAAGATGCCTAGCACTCACACAATTATGTACCATTGTTAAGTCAACAATTTCTCCATATTTGAGGGGTTTCATTCTACTTAACATTAAAGTAACTTAAGTAGAATTTGAATACGTCTACCTTTTGAGATCACATTACTTAAACAAACTAGAGCCCTCTAAAATCGCACTTTCCAAAGAGATAAAATGAGATAGCACAGGGTGACTTGCTGTGCAGTCAGTCCCCTGACATGAATGACACCCCATGTCTGTGAGAATCAGAAGGCTTCTCATTCACAAGCTTAGGTGCAGGTTGGTTAGTGCCTTCTCCCCAAGCAGACCTTAGTGCCGTCATAGACTGCAAGGATCCTTACTCTAACTGTTCTCTTTCTTTATTGGGAGAGAGAAGGGATGTATTAAAAACTACTGTTAAATGTAGGATTCATTCCTTTATGAAGAACCATG
This sequence comes from Dipodomys ordii, assembly GCF_000151885.1. Classification (NCBI taxonomy): domain Eukaryota; kingdom Metazoa; phylum Chordata; class Mammalia; order Rodentia; family Heteromyidae; genus Dipodomys; species Dipodomys ordii. The sequence continues at coordinate 490,069 of NW_012267346.1, forward strand.
GCGTTTTCAGAAATATTACAATGAAAAAGGAGAAAATGCATCTCAGGTAGAGGATCTATGTCTATTTAAGAACTCAAATGGAGGAGCTGGGTCATTGCTCAGGAGGAGCAATGCAGGAGACTTACACAATCCCTGGGTTCTAGCCCCAATGCTCTTCTGTCCCATGCATACACAGAAAAGAACTCCACAAGGGGAAACATGAAAAGACAAGGAAAATGGAGACAGACTCAGAGATGAGTTGTTATCAAATACCTTCAGAATTATGTAATCAACTTCCTGCCTCATCAGGAAGCACTCACCAGGCCTGAATTATGAAACCTTCACCAGTTTGTTTGATGTGTTGTTTTCTATTGTCCGCCTTTTAAAATGGGAAAATTTTATTACAGTCTTCCTGGTCTTCCTTCAGCATCATGAACAGACAAACTTAAACTATTCTTTAGCAGAGACTACAAGGTAGTGAAACACATCAGATTTGAGAGAGAGCACTAAGTATCACCCAAGATTCAGGTGCTACAAGGACGTGATACTCAGTAAGTCATGTGCTAGTTCTGGGAATGGTGACATTGTGTCCTATGAAGCAAGGCTTAGTTCAAAATGTGCCTGGGAGGAATAGTGTTATCACATTAAGGAGCAAAAGGGTGATACACAAGTAGCTCACCTTATTGAATTCCTACCCAGGACTTAGCCCCACTCCTTTCTTAAAAAATAGGGAATTTTTGTTCAAGAAGCTATTTTTCTTCCCCCTGTGCCCCCTCCCCCTTCCTTTCCCCCTCCTCCTCCTCCTTTTTTTTGCCAGTCCTGGAGCTTGAACTCAGGGCCTGGGCACTGTCCTTGAGCTCCTTTTGATCAAGGCTAGCACTACCACTTGAGCCATAGCGCCACTTCCAGCTTTTTCTGTGGAATTTTTTTTTTGAGGAATCAAACCCAGGGCTTCATGCATGTGAGGCTAGCACTCTACCACTAAGCCACATTCCCAGCCCCAAGAGGCTATTCCTTCTTTAGCGCAGTCTTTGGAAAGCTCAACAAAAATAAGCTATGCCAGTTGTTCACACCTGTAATCCTGTACTCAGGAAGCTGAGAATGAGAAGGTTGAGGTTTGAGATCAGCCTGGAGAGAAAAGTTCATAAGACCCCTTCTCAAGCCATGACTGGGAGTGGTAACCCATGCCTGCTATCCTAGCTAAGACAAAAAATCCAAAACAGACAGATCAAAGTCTAGGCTTATGGCTTATGACTGGACAGAAAGCAAGACCCTGTCTCAAAAATAATCACTGTTAGAAAGGAGTGGTTCAACAACACAGCACCTGTCTTGGAAGTAAAGGGCTGAATTCAAACCCCAGTACAGACAAAGAAGGAAGCAAGAAAGAGGCAGAGGGAGATAGGAAGGCAGGGAAAGGGCAGGGAGGAAAGGAGGAATACTAACAGAAGCTCTAGAGTACCCAAAAACTATCAAAGGAAAATCCTTTTTCCTTTTCCAATAAATGCTCAATTCAGAAGCTCAGATAGGCCAACTGGTGCAACTCATTTTCAGGAAAACTGGAATGACTTCAGAAATGTGCACCGGCTGGGAGCCGGTGGCTCATGCTGTAATCCTAGCTACACAGCAGGCTGAGATCTGAGGATGACAGTTCAAAGCCAGCCCAGGCAGGAAAGTCCGTGAGACTCTTATCTCCAATAAACCACTAGAAAACCAGAAGTGGAGCTGTGGCTCAAGTGGTAGAGCACTCACCTTGAGCTGAAGAGCATAGGGACAGTGCACAGGCCCAGAGTTCAAGCCCCATGACCAACAACGAAAGAAAGAAAGAAAAAGAAAGAAGGAAAGAAAGAAAGAAAGAAACAAGCAAACAAAGAAACAAAGGAAAGAAAACAGAAGAAAAAGAAAAAAAATGTGCATAGGAGAATTTGGCTATCTTCTGAAAACAGAGCCTTCTAGAGATTATGACCAATTTGTACTCAACCCCATCTGATGCTCAGACTAAATAAAGCTGGGAATTTCAAAGACCCAACAAACATCAATGATTTTCTTTACATTTGTAATCTTTTCAGATGTCAACTGAGAAATACCTTGCATTAGGTCATATAGATTTACAAGATGAACAGACAGAACCTACCTTCAATAAGAAAATTTTTAGGAATTAGCTATGTTTCTGAACTTTTCAGTTGTAGTATGACTTAAGAATCATGAGAAGAATTGGAGTTAGACACTCGAAACAAAATTCTTCTAGTTTCATAAATACAAAATTAGACTATGATTCCGTTAATTAATGAGAAAATTACAGGTTTGCAGAAGTACAGTTGCACACTAAACTTTCTTCCTGGCCAAAGAGGATACTGAGGTGTGGGCCAGACCCACCAACAATGGTGATTCTCAGTGAGAGAACAGGAGGGGGTGGGGAAGGGACAGGGAGAGAAAAAGAGAAGGGGATAGGGGAAGGGGACAGAGGAAGGGAGGGGTTTTTAAGTCTAATACAAATATGGCCTCTAAATATGATTGTTAAACTCCCTAAAACAAAGGCTGTGTGAAACAAATACTAACTCTTGGTCTTTGAAAACAAGAGCATAGTGTATAGAAAGTGGAATACTATCTCAGATTTTGGTGTTAGAGTTAGGAATATTATCTCAGATTATCCTGGCTTTGGCTAACTATTGCAAAGTGTTAGAAGACAAAAGACACTGTTGTACTTTTTCCTGTAATTAGGGTACATTTGTTTGTTTGTTTTTTTGTTTGAAGAAGTAAAAGAAGGCATACCTCTATTCTCAATGTATTTGTTGTTAGCCATAACTATTTCAAAGTTTAGGTTCAAAACAAGTTCAGCTATGATAATGTCACTGGGAAATAATAATCCATTGTAAAGTAAACAATAAACCTATTGTGAAATATATCAGTTCATTAGCATATTCACACTGAAAATGATTTATCAAGGTACCTAAAAGTACACAGGAATATATCTTGCACAAGTCTGACAACTGAAAATTATCAATGTCAGTCTACTTTAATATTCTCAGAACAGCACCTCAGACAAAACACCACATTCTACTTTTTGTTTGCCCATTTCAGCCTTTGGAGAACACAAAAAGCAGTATTGATCATCACAATTCCTGCACATAAGATTCTATCTAATTCAAGGGTTATCTATTCTGGTGTGAACCATAGGACAAAAGTAGATAATGTCTGACATTGCACATGTCCAAGAAAGTTGGGGAAGGAAGGAAGTCCATAGGAATAATGTACCTAATACCTGCACATGCAGTAATCAAGATGATTTCATTAATGATTATATATTAAACAATAATAGGTCACTCTGAGGCTTGATGAAATATAAGCAAAATGTATCTTGAAAAAAGCATCATAAAATTCTAATGATAATAGGAATGTGAAATGGTCTAACTGTTATACAATATAATAAGGTAGTGCCTCTGAAAACTGAAAATAAAACAGTATTAGCACATGCTCCACCAATTCTAGTTCTGGATACACATACACATACATACATACACAAAAGTATGCAGCATAGAAACTTAAATAAATATATAATAATGTTCACAGAAAACATTATTCACAATGGTCAAAAGAAATCATTGAAATGCTGATCTAATAAGTATGCAAGAAGATCTGATATACTCACATCACACATACATATATATGTATATGTAATATACACACACAGTGGAATAGCCTTTTAAAAATGAAATGGAGCTGGGCACAGTGCTCAATCTATAATCCTTGCTACTTGGGAGACAGAGAATAGGGAATCGTGGTACAAAGCAAGTCCAGAAATAAAAGTTCGCAAGACTCCATCTCACACAATCATTGGGTGTGCTAGTATGCACCTGCTATCCCAGCTACTCAGGACACACAGTATCTGGGTGCAGTGATGTATACCTGTCACCTGGCAACACAGGGAAGAGAAGAGGATCATAGCCCAGACTGCTCTGATCATAAAGTTATAACCTACCTCAACAATAAACAAGACAGAAAGGGTCTGAAGGCATGGCTCAAGTGGTAGCACATCTGCCTAGCAAGTTCAAGGTCCCAAATTCAGACCCCAGTTATCACCAAAATAATGTTTTAATGAAATCTGACATGTGGTACCATCTGGGTAAGTCTTAAGGACATGATGCTAAGTGAAAAAAGCCAGTCTCAAAAAGAAAAATTATAAGATTCTGCTATAACTAGTGTTATTTCAGTGCAATCAGCAGAAAGCAGAGACCAAAGGGAAAGAGGACGGAAAATTAATGTATATTGAGTCCAGAGTTCCAGGTTGGAGAGTTCCAAGGGTTCTGCAGCTGGATGGTAGATGGGTGCATAGCAGTAAGAATACAGTGAACACTACTTGGCTGCACATTTTAAAACAGTTAAAACAGTTTTCTGAGTGAGATGGTACATGCCTATAATCCCAGATACTTAGGAGAAAGAGTATTAAAAAGTGAAGGTGAGCTTAGGCAACAAGTAGCAAGACACTCTCTCCCAAACAAAAGGACTAGGGTTTGGTTCATATGGAAGAGCGCTTGCCCAAAATGCAAGGCCATAGGCTCAGAACTGAAAATAAGAAAAGGTCAATTCTGTGTAATGAATATTTTGCTGGAAGATTAACAGCTGGGGCAGCAGCTCATACCTGTAATTCTAGCTACTGGGGAGGTAAAAATTAAGAGGACAGCAGTTTGAAGACAGCCTCAACAAATAAACTGGGTGTGTGTACATGATCACAGCTATGTGGGAGGTATAGGTGATGATTCACAGAACAAGATCAGCCTCTGGTGAAAACATAAAGATGCTCTCCACAAACTTACTAAAGCCTCTCCACAAAATAACTAAAGCAAAACAGCCCTGGGGGAGGGGGAGCATGGCTCAAGTGGTAGTGCACTTGAGTAGCAAACACAAGACCCTGAGTTCAAACCCTAGCACTCTCCCCTCAAGATAAAGAAGAAGAAGAAGAAAAAACAGAACAAAACAAAACATGTGGGGCGTGGGGGAGGCTAGATAATAACACTGTATCACACAAAAGTTTCAAAGTAAAATGAAATCTCACTAAAAATTTCAGGAGCTCACTGATCACCTAAAGATTATTAATGAACCTCAGATTATAGATACCTGTTCGATTTCAACCCAAATATGGTAAAACAGGAAGCAAACTATTTGCTATAGACTTTGTTTTTTATGTGCCCTCTCGTGATTCCTAGTGCCTAAATATAATAAAAGTTTATGGAAACAGCAGAAATTGTTTTTACTAGTTCGAGGTTGTCTTTCCCACACTGAGACAGAGCAACAGCAATTCCACATTTGTTGTTTGTATTTCATCACTGTTTTCAAACGGGACAAGAGATCTGCTGCCTACACATCATTTCTCAGCATCAACACCCATTTTCTTAGGCAATTTTAAGTTCTGTTGGCAAGTCAAAGACATTTTTCCCAACCACAAACAAAACTCTTTTGATACCCTAAAGTGAACGTTCAAGGCAGCACTCTGAATAAAAAGACAATTTGAAACAGTAATGTGGAAGAACACCAACAGGACTAGGAAGGTTCAGTACAGCATGTAAGATTCCGAAATGAAAGAGGAGGAGGAAGAGGAGGAGAAGAGGGAGAAGGAGGGAGAAGAGGAGGAGGGAGAGGGGAAAAGGTGGAGGAGGAGGAGGAAGGAGGAGAAGAGGGAGAAGGAGGGAGAGGGGGAGGGGGAGGATGGGAGGGGAGAGAGAACCACCTTTTAGTCTTCCATGCAATTGGTAGACAACTTTTTTTATTGTTTGGGTATTTTTTAACTGTATTTTTTTTGTCTTTTCTTTTTTGGTACTGGGGATCGAACCCAGGACGTTGCATTTGCTATGCAAGCGCTTTGCCCCTGGGCTACATCCCAACCCTAGAAAACTTTTTTTAATTTTTAAAACATTGCTTTTCAAGAGTTCTGACAGTAAATGTTCAGCTTCAACTGTTCATCTCTGAAGTTTTTTTTTTGCTTTTTTCTTTCCTCTCTGTCAGTAGTGGGCTTTGAACTCATCTTCCTTAGCTAGTACTCTACCACTTGAGCAATGCTGCCAGTCTAGCTTTTATAGAGGTTATTTTGGAGATGGAATTTAATAGAATTTTGTGACTAGGCTGATTCTGAACCACACCTTGGTGTCCTGAGTAGCTAGGGTTACTGGTATGAACCACTTGTAGCTATTCATTTTTTAGGAGTTACAGAAAACTGGTTTCTACAGGAAATATCTAACCTAAAAAAAGGTTAAATCTAGTACATTGTTGTAATATCTCACAAATGAAGATTTGTTGCCTAAAAAGAAATCTGCAACACTAGACAATCATAAAGATAAACCATGATAGATAAGACATAGCACTGAGCAGGGTGGAGGGGGTGTAATTCAGAATACTTCACAAATAACAAGTTAATACTGAAACCACCACATGAGGATGGAAACACTGTTCTTTTTTCTTCTGTTTTACACAGATGGATTGAGGCATGGAGACATACAATAATTTGGCAAATACCACAAACATCATGCAGCTGCTTAAATCATTGAATCCAGACAGTCTGGCTCCTTCATCCATGTTCTGTACCTTCACGTGTACCACCTCCCTATCATAACAGACTGAGAAAACAAAGATGATTTTGATAATGCTTAGCCAGCTCTTTAATAAGAATATAAAATAATTCAGTTGTCTTTTGGATAATAGTATTTGATCATTGTAATTCACATCTAACTATAAGCCACAGTACTACAAGAGTATAATTCACGGGATTAAGCATACTAATGCAACCTAGATTTTTGGTACTGTCCATCACCAATGAGAAAGTCAGGGATTAAGGAATACTTTCAAAATATTTTTTGCTTAAAAAAAAACAACACAGGACCTGTTGCAACAATGAGAACTACAAATTGTCATGTCAAAAACGAGCTTTACAATGTGGGGGGGGAGGGAAGGGGGGAAGAATTGGGGGGGGGGGGAGAGGCTGGGAAGGGAGGTAAAGGGTAAACAAAGGAGGAGGCTGCAATGCTTGGTAAGAAATGTATGCATTATCCTGCCCATGTAATTGTAACCCCTCTGTACAGTATGTTCACAAATAAAAAAAAAAACACAGGTATGTAGCCCTGCCTATAATCCCTGCTGATTGGCAGACTGAGCCTGGAGGCTTTTCAAGTTTAAAGCCAATACGGGCAACAAAGTGAGACCCTATGTTTTAAACTAACTCCTAATCTTTTTGCTAACTTTGCAACCAATATGCATACCCAAAAATAAAGCCACCAGGACTGATACAACAAAGATATAAAAATACCAGCCTTTTAAGGGAACGAAAAGTACAGGCAGCTGATCAAGACTTTCATGAACAAATATATCACTGAAAATTTCAACTCATTACCTTCAAGTTGTTGAAGTATAGGTAAATTGTCCAGAATAATCAGAGGTTTGGAGGAAGGACAGAGTTCATGATACGTATGACTCACATGTGTCTCACAGCAAAACAAAACCACCAGACGTTTATCTGTTAAAAACAAGACACTGAGTCTGGCAGCAGCCTAAAAGCAAGAAATAGCATGTGCAAGTCAGACTCTCGTGTGCCGTTTAAAAATAAAAATGGGAGAGAGACACGTGATGAGTGATGACTTAGAAACCTGACCTTTGAAATACACAATTCCACTTATAACTTCGAGCAAACTGCAAAACACCTGAAAATAGCAAGTTTCACAAAAGGAGCTCAAGAGGAAAACTAAAAAGACACTATAACTCAGAAGACAAATTAGAGCAACAACCTAAGATTTTTGTCACAGTGACTTCAGTCATTGAGAGTTTTCCTCCTCCAGTTATTTAACTTGAACTCAATGAGGTCACCCAGGGCAGCTGAGGAAACCCATGTTCTATTACTAAGGAGAAAAACTGCTGATAGACTGAAGGTGATACAGCTGTTCACACCTGAATGGTATTTAAAGAAGAGAAAATAATTACATATATCAAGAAACCTTCTATAGGCTGAATCCACATATTATCTGTAATATCCCCCAAATGTAAAGCAGTAATTGCTCCAAAATGGTCTGCTAAAGCAATAGGCTGGATGAGAGGATACAAGGGATGACACTGATCAAGGATGCACTCACAAACTTCCACGTTGAATTAAAATCCCTCTGTAAATCAACTTAAAGGTAATTTTGAAGAAATAAATATCTACATATCGATATTTAAATATATATAAGAAATAAATGAAATGGAGAAGAAATAAATCCAACAAAGAAATACAATAAAAAACAGAAGTGCAGGGAGATAAAGGGGTGCGTCTATGTATGTAGACTTCCCAAAGTTGGAATTTGGCAATATGTATTGAGTTACAACTAATGATCAACCAGGGTTAATATCAATAAATTTAAGATTCACTATTTACATCTGAGCCCTCAGCAACAGTTTATAAAGTATTTACAGTAACCAGTGCCTGTCACTACAGGCTATGCTTCTATGTCATAAACTTTGCCAGGAGGCATCAAGCCATACTTCCAAAGGCATAGATGTGACACAGTATTACTCCTTCCAAGGTAACAACAGATCAAGATGAAACCCTGCAAACATTCCTGAACACTAACTTCTACTTCCATATACAGATCTCTTCTTACACCAGTGATAATCCTTCCCACACCAGCACCAGTCTGCTGTACTCAGCAGAGCTAATCCACAGCTCTATCTCTGTTAGTTTCTCATGGTAACCCTCTCTAAGAACCTAAAGTTTCTACAGAACTCTGTTTCCAATCTCGGGGGTCAATCAAGTTCAAAACTATTTTGTCATTTAGAGTATACATTTGACATGGATCTAAGGAACACATAAAGTCTATGCAAGGACCACAAAAGTGAGTCAACTATTATAATAAAAAGAAAATCATGCATGAGAGGAGAATGGCAAGGGACAAAGAAAGGGAAGAGAAGCTCCCTGGAACCTAAAGGAAAGAGTTAAAGACAGAAAAATATCTGAAGCACCATTTTCTAAATTGTGACTTATGACTGGCATTTAATATTTAACATTGTAAGTGACTAGAAAAATACTAGAATGCATGTTATGGAAACATTTATTTTAACTGAGCCACCATGCCTGTTAGGAGGATTTAATGGGATGACTGCAAACATATGGGTAACTATACATAAGAAATGAGACAAGGACCACAGGAAAAGCCAAATCAAGGATGGAGATAGGCATAATTAGAACCAGAGATGCCTTCCTTAAAGACCAAATATTGAGACAAAGCATGAATAAGAAGGAGTATGTCACAAGTAGACACCAGTGGTATGGAAAAGAATGGCACTGTCCAGAAAGACACACATTACATTGTTATGTGTGTTGTCTATGAGGACCAAGGAGGTACAAATGACTATGCATATAAGAAAGTGGAAACTTGGAGGAGGCTACAATGCTTGATAAGAAATGTACTCATTATCTTGCCTATGTAATTGTAAACCCTCTGTACAGTATTTCACAATAAAAAAAATGTAAAAAAAGAAAGTGGAAACTTGTTGAGAGGTGGGGAGGAATGGGGCCGGATATGAATGGAGAAAGAGTGAGCAAAGGCAGTCATTATATTCAATGTACATTATTTAAAAATTAAGCTACATAACTTGAGAGAACAATGGGAGAAGGAAAAATGGAGGAGAATATTGGAAGCGGTGACATTGACCGTGATATATAGTATACTTAACAACTGTTTATTATAATCCCTTTGTGCAACTATTTAAAAATAATTTTAAACTGATAAGAGTCAGAGTATAGAGGAAATTTAATGTTAAGCTGAGAAGTATAGATTTCCATAAAAGTTTTAAACATCAGCTGGGCATGCAGATTACATGCCTAAAATCTCAGCACTCAAGAGGTCGAGACTCGACTGGGCTATGGAGTTTAAGACCTTGGCTCAACAAAAGAAATTTTTGTTTGAACCCACTGGATCAGAGAAAATGTGGGCCATATTCTGGAACTGTAATCTGAGAAATGTCTCCAGGGCTAAGATTTATGTTATGGCCTGGGAGGATCTTGGAGTGGTAGACTGAACGAGAATCTAAATATCCAGTGACATTTCAATCTGATTAGTCATGTGTAGAACTTCCACTGAATTCTGCTTTTTGATACTTTATAAACCACCTCATAGACACAATTAATTCATAACTATGTTACTGTTGCTCAAAAATTTGTTCTTACTAATATCACTTCATTAAAACAACTTATCAGATGGTTTTATGATTGTTAGTGTAAAATACATCACACAATAAACTCTGTAGAATGTCAGTAGCTGGCATACTTTTCCTATGAACTACCGGACAGTAACTTATCAAGTTTTAAGGGTCGTAAGGTAACTGTTACAACAACTGCATTCATAGAAAAAATAACCATAGACAATATATAAACAACCAAACACATGTTCCAAGTAGACTTTAATTATGTACAGTTAGTCTGTAGGCCATCATTTTCTGATCTCTAATCTCTATTGTCTTCCTCTAATTCATTTTCACACAAGAGTCAAATCTAAAGACTCTTCTGAACATTGCCCTTACAATGACATAAATACATCCATGCAGTATGGAAGATACTACATGCAGGTATTGAGTTGAAGTTGATTAGCTTCAATTTAACAGAATAACTTCCAGCAGCAGATGAGAACATACAGAAGAAAATCCTGTCAGCTTTGTCTTTCATATTCACCCCAATCCAGCCTCTTCTTCCTTCCTCAGCAGTAAGGAGCCACTCATGCAGGCAGATATCATCCAACCGCATTCCCTGCCAGGCCCCATTCAAGGTGCCTGACACAACCACAGAGCAAGTCGAAAGAACCCTGCTTTCAAGATCCTACATTCTGGTGAGGAAAGAGAAATGTTCATAAACAATAATCCTAATAAGTAAATAGTGTGATAGGGGAAAAATAATATTGAAAAGTAGGTTTGGGGTTGACATGGAGGGAGAGAAGGAGTAATTTCAATAGTGTAGTTAGGCTAGGCTTGGCTATTCAGGAGAAGATTCCAGGTCACAACTCCATAGAGAATGGGCTGCACACTAGATTCTGCTTCCCCCACCTCAGGTGGACTACTACAGCAGCAACCTATTCTCGTCTTCCATTTTGATCTTACTACAGATATTCTCCACATGGCACCTAAGCACTGTCCTTGAGGTGATGCCAATGGCCTACTTGCAACAATTCCCTTCACACAGTGAATAAAAGCCAGTCTCACCTTCCAGTCCCTTTCCTCTGGCTTTGCCTCACACTCTTCACGCAGGGAGTGTTATTTCCCTGTTATTCCAGGTCAAGACTTCTGCTCCAACATGCCTACAACACTCTTCTCCTATGTGTCCCTGGCTGTGCCCTTACTGCCTTCACACCTCAGATCAGAAACCATTACCTCAAAGGCCATCCACAAAACTTTTGTCTGCTCGTATCTCTTCCACCTGCTTCACTTTTCCACATCACACTTTTCCCCACTTCACATTATTGGATACAAGCCATTTGACTACTCATTACTCTAGAATCTATCTCCGTGATGACAGGGGCCTTATTCCTGGTGCAACATCCTGGAAAGCCCTATGAGTGCCTAGCATATCACAGACCTTCAAAAACCATTTTTGAATTAAAAAAAAATGAATGAGACACCACTTTATAAAAGAGTAATGAAAGCATTCCTAGCTCACACAGTGGAACAAGGCTAGAGCTAGAACTTGAGCTTCAGTTTGGTAGGCAACCAGGAAGACAGTCCTTACCAGGTACCTGTAAGGCATAGCTCTGTGGAGCTGGAAATAAAGAGGTCATTAATAAATTCTACACATGACACTGAATCACTTTAAGAGCAAGTTAGCTTGGTGGCTAAAAATACCGGCCTGATGTTTTATGGGCTCTGGGATCTTAAGCAAATAAATTATTCAAATGCAATTTGCCTCATCTATAAATCCAGAATAATAAAAGTCCTTAAACTCACAAGGTTGATGGAAAGGATAAACAAAACATTATGTAGGAAAGCACTGGAATAGTGTTGATATTCACTGGATGATGAAGATAATGATGAAGGAGAAGAGGAGCTGACACCAAGTAGACTGAAAGTGCAGGGATGCAGGTAACCACAGGAGGTATGATAAAAGTCAGAAGCCCACATTCTCTCTGCATCTTTTTGTAGGAAGTGACAAAGCTGCCTATATATTTTCAGACCCGTAACTCTTAATTTAGGGAATTAGGCCACATAGGGGGGTATACTAACCCAATATTAGATCCACATGGATTAAGTTGGGACAACTTGAGATGCTAATTATCCTCCCTGTGTGTGTGGATTCAATGATGCAGCCTCTAGCCAGGAATGGCCTGAAAGAAACTCTTGGAAATAACCAATAAAATATGAACTAAAATATCACGTATACTGCCATCTTCCTGTTTCTATAGTAAAAAGCATTACTTGTAAAGCATTTACTACTTATATGCATTAAGAAAATCTTAACACTTTGCATCTATTTTCAAATATACAAAGAGATTTGTTTACTGACCAAAGCTTTCAATACTGTACAGTACAAGATGGATGAGTCTTGTAAATTTTGGATTACTTCCTGCCTGAATAGCTTGGCCACTCCAGTTTAATTAACCACCCCTAGCTGGTTAATTTTTCTATCAAAAAACATTTGTGACACAAAGCTCAGGCATTGCTTTGGCCATCAGAAATACATAAGATAGCTAAAGTTCTGGTGGCTCATGCCTATAATCATAGTTACTTAGAAGGTTGAAATCTGAGAAATATACTTCAAAACCAGCATGGACAGGAAAGTCTATGGCACTCTTAACACCAATGGACCTCTAAGAAAAAACGAGAAGTGTCATGGTGGCTTGAGTGGTAGAGTGCAAGCCTTGATCAAAAGAGCTTAGGGACAACACTCAGGCCCTGAGTTCAAGTCCCAGGACTGGCAAAAAAAAAAAAAAAATATATATATATATAATAAACAACAAAGTAACAAGAAAAGGAAAAAATACAGAGATCTGTAAAAGGATAAAAACAAAGTTCATTTTGCCAGCAATTAATGGATTGCCACTTCCTTCGAAAATGAAAATTAGTACAATTGTTAGGCTTGGAATCAGAAGAAAACTTAGAAGACAGTATCTATCAGATACTGCTTAAAAATAATACATTGCAATTATTTTGCCTATCAAAGTGAGATATTTTCTTTAAAGCCTTCTGGAATTTCTTAGTACAGCCAAGAAGACAGTCTTCTTGCCAAAACTATCCATTAATACAGGTCAGAAAATACACTTTAGATAAGCATTTCAGCTGACAAAACATGGGAAAATAAAGCAGCAGACATTAAATCAAAGATTTGCAATAATGTATGTCAGCTGCATGGAATGGGACAAAACAGAAAAGACCATGTGAAAATGCTACTTTCAGAAACTGTTCTGAACAACCAGATCAAGTGCGTATCTTGGGAAACATACTTAACTCTAGTTCACAAACAATTGATTGTTTTAATTTGAACTATAAATCAACCTTGCACTTGTACCATCCATAAACTAACATAGTCCTATACCAGCTAAGAACATACAAGAAAGTTAACAGATGCTAAAAGCAATTTCTACATGGCCTAAATTCTAAGCACATGCAGTAATCAAGCTGTATCACAAGAGAATGAGCAATAGCCTCTCACTGTGTCATAGGGTGCCAAATCCTCTCACGAGGGCTTCACAGCCACAGAAGCCATTTTAAAAATACCACACTGACATGACATATTCATAGATGTTTTAATAGGAATTTACATGAATTCTGGAATGCTTGCATAACTTTAATAAGTCTGTTCTGACAAAGCCTATTCTTTCATTCTAAAAATGCCTTATCAAGTTGAAGTCAAGAATAAGGAATAATGCAATCAGGATTGTTTCCTGGGGTCATAATATAGATCTATAACCTTTTAAAGTAATTGATTTCAATTTCAGGCAATGGAACAGCAATATTAAGTCAATTTTAATAAAAGAATCATTACTTTTCCTAATAAAAACACTCAGGCAGAAAAGACCACTGGTTGATACTCAAATGTCTGCATATAATGTTGGAATCATTCGTAGCTCTTTCTCCACAGTATACAATGACTCAAAAATGCACATTTTACCAATAGATATTACTATGATTGTACAGTTTCTAGAATTCAATGTACAAACACATCTCCTGTGAAGAAACAAACTCCACTTGGTGACATGTTAGCAAAGGACCCTTTATTGTGATGGCTTAACATCTAAGTCTCTTAAGACCAAATGAGATGGAGAGATCCTACAAGAACAGGAAGTTTCCTTTAGAACCAGGCCCTTCAGTCACACCCATTTTCCTGCAGCCTGCTATTATGATCATGAGCACTTCAAGATCAAGCAGTCTTTTCACAATGAAAAAGAAAAAGCCTTTTAAAAAATAATAATTTGATGTAAACCACAACGACTCAGTAAATCTGTGTTTGCTTTGATCATATGGGGTTGTTTCAATGAGGTATAAAAATGGTGAGCTTGAGGGCTCACTGGAGGGTAATGCAGCTGAACATCACAACAGTTACTAGTCTTTTTAAAGAAATAACTAAAAATCCCCATGGCATTCAATATAAAAAAAGAGCAGTAGCATTAAAAAATGACATCTACTTTCTCTGACTTCTTTAAAAATAATTTTGTCTGTAATGTACTATATGAAAAGATGGTGTACAGATGTGAATGAATAAACGTTTAAATAATTACAAGAAAAATTTAGTAAAATCCCACACCCAATATAGAAATTTTCTATCTTTACACACAATGTTTATACTTCAATATTTATATTACACACACACACACACACACACACACACACACACACACACACACGCGGGTGATACAAACAAAATCCTGGATGCTAAAACCTGAGCTCTGGCTCCAATTTTCTCTTCACTTTTCTAAAACTTAAAATGAGTGGAACTCCCACCTTTTGTACAGATTCAGGAATTAAACAAAAATTCAAAAAGCAAAGTACAAATCACAAACAGCCCTTAAAGAATGTTGGATCTCACCATACAATGTGTTCCACAGTCTTCTATCCAGACTAATTAAAATGAAAAGTGTTAAAGGCAGCTACATAATATCTAAATCTTCACAATACAGAATAGCCACTGACTCTTAAAATAACAAAAATAGCTATGGACATGGTAGATAAACATTTGTTCAAGAAATGAGGAAAATAACTAAAGAATGTTGAAGGTTATGTTAGGGCCAGAATAAACATAGCAAAAATGGGGAGGGGACAGGAATGACTTACCATATCAAACAAAACAAAGACCTAAAGTACCATTGCTTTTTTGGAATTTTATGGTGTAATCTGTCAAACTCCATTTACCATTATTATTACTATTATTATTATTTGTGTGTGTGTGCGAGTGCGCGCACATGCGTGCATGCATGTGCATGCTAGTCCTGGGACTTAAAACTCAGGGCCTGGGCACTGCTCCTGAAATTTTTTTCGCTCAAGGCTAGTGCTCTACGACTGGAGCCACAGCTATACTTCTGGGTTTTGGGTGGTTAATCAGAAATAAAAATGTCATGGACTTTCCTCCCTGGATGGCTTCAAACCATGATCCTCAGATCTCAGCCAACTAAGTAGTCAGGATTATGGGCATGAGCCACTGATGCCTGGTTCCATTTGCTTTTTTATGATTCTTAGTTTATGACTTAGTTTTATAATTCTTAAGTTTAATTAAAAAATACCATCTTCATCCATTATTCACTTCAACAGATGAGGCAATTTAAATTATTTTCAAGAATGATATAAGAAAGAACATTCTCAGGTAGGGAAGGTGGCTCAGTGGTAGAGTGCTTGCCTCGCATGCATGAGGTCCTGGGTTCGATTCCTCAGCACCACATAAGCAGAAAAAGCCAGAAGTGGCGTTGTGGCTCAAGTGGTAGAGCACTAGCCTTGAGCTGAAGAGCTGAGGGACAGCGCCCAGGCCCAGAGTTCAGGCCCCATAACCGGCAAAAGAAAAAAAAAAAAAAGAAAGAACATTCTCATTCTCATCTTCTGATCCTCTTTGATAGAGCTTTGTTAGGTAATCAGAAAAATCTGTGTTTAGGGATAAGCAGTAAGTACTGCTAATACATTATAATGGTGATATACTCCAGTGACAATATTTTCTAGAAGCAATATTGATTTTGCCCTAAAATTCACTTATAGAAAACAAAATACAAAAATATTTTGAAATCTATAAAAGATAAAATAACAATATAAGATTGTCCTGGGTTGAATAATGTTCCCTTCAAATTCACTAGGAATGTGACTTTATTTAGAAGAGGGGCTTTGTTGATATAATCAGGTTAGGATGAAGTTAAACTAGAATAGGGTAAGTCCTACTGCAATGGCTGACATCTTTAAAAAAAAAAAAAGGAAAAAGAACATAAACAAAGGGAAAGAAGGTCATATGGGATGAACAGAGAGATTAGGGTTACAGTGCTAAAAAGCCAAAAGGTAAAAATGCATTTATCCCCAAGCCTTGGGAGAAAACCTAGCACTGCCTCCATCTTCATCTTGGGCTTCTGGACTCTTAACACCATAAGGACTACATTTCTGTTATTTTTCAACCATCCAGTTTGTGGTTGTTTGTTAAAGACAGCCCTAGGAAACTAATAAAAGTAAATGCTAGAAAACTGATCTCAATTGTGTGAAAATTAAGATGCAATTATGTACATACCAACATATGAGAACTCACCAAACTATTAACGGTGATTATTTCTGGGTGGTACACTTGCTGATCTTTATTTTACTATTGTGCTTTTCCCAGATTTACTAAACCTTTTTTCAATAAACATGTTTACTTGTACAACCAGGGGGAAAAAAGCTAATAAAGATGACTCCACAAGAAAAAAAAAAAAGAAGGTACAGAGCTAAACTAATCAGGAAGCAAGGCATAAAGAAATAACAAGCAAAACTAGAAACAGCAAGAAATTAAACAGTCATTGGATAGAAGACTTATGAGAAATAAGAGATGACTTTATACTAATTTAGCTAAATTATTGTGAAAATCTGGATAAAGTGGGTAATTCTGTAGAAAAATACAATTTATCAATTTTGATCCAAGAAAAAAAGTCTAAAATTTATCATTGCCATAGCAGAAAGAACATCTAAAAACTTTTTTCTATTCAACCCTTCCAGATTGAATGATGCATGTGCTACATAAACTATTCCAAAAAATATCAAAACAAGGGCAATGTCCAAACTTTTTCAGATCCTAAATCCTGAAAAAGAATCTAAGGAGAAACTACCACTACTCTAAGGGATACCAAAATACAAATGCTAAACAAAACATTAGCCAAAGGCTTTGGTATCTAACCAAGTGGTATAAGAGAGAATGAAATTGCCCTTCCACATTAAGTAACTTTTTAAAAAAGGAAGGAATATTTATGAAGAGATAGTTTTATACACTGGACAAAAGGCAATTCAAGCAGGGATAGGCAGAAAAGGGAAAAACCTGTGATGTGGGCTTTCAATGCTCTTCCATACTTATCAGTCTTTACTCACTCAGAGGAAAGAGTCTTAGCTATAGGAAGAGAACAGAACAGAATCCTGGAAGAATCCAAAAAGGTACTGCCACCCAGAGCATGTAAGGAAATGACAGAGGTTCGGTTTTTTTGTTTTTGTTTTTGTTTTTTTTAACCCACTGGCAAGAAGCAGAACAACTCCTGATTATCAGCCAAAAAGAAAAAGACTTCTTGACACACAGGGCATTGAGTAGAGTCATTATAGCGTATTTGCCTTGGGGTACTGGAGGAGAATTAGCCCTTCACTAAAAGCTATTCTTTTACCTCCCTAACATCCATTAAAAGCAAACCCACAAAAGACCAACTGTTTCCAAGTAAAGTAACTATGTCCAAGAATACAGTCTAAAAATATTCAGGGGATTAAAAATAAGCCAGCACCCAACAACATAAATTTTACAGTCTGGCTACTAATAAACAATTTGGGGATGTGAAAAGAAGTAGGAAAATATGACCTGTAACAAGGAGAAAATTAAGTCAATAGAAACAGAATGAGAAATGACACAGATAACAAAATTAGGAGACAAGAGCTTAGCTTAAAGAACCAAATATATTCCATGTGTTCCACAAGGTAGAGGAAACTATGAGTACAGTGAGGATCTCTTTCTCTCTCTCTCTCTCTCTCTCTCTCACACACACACACACACACACACACACACACACACACACACACGCAAAAAAGACCCAAATCAAACTTCTAGAGATTAAAAATAGAATAGAAGAAAAACAAATAGACAAGATTATCAGCAAATAAAATATTACATGAAAAGAAAGAACAAACTTGAAGGCAAAAATAGAAACTATCCAAATGAAATACAGAAAGAAGAATAAAAATAGATGAATAGAGTACTAGTGAGAACTAGGACAGCAGGAAACAGACAAACAGATTAGGAACATATAGCTCAAGTCCAAAATGGGAAGAGAAAAAATATTTACAGAAATATAGCCCAAGGGCTGGGAAGGTGGCTCAGTGGTAGAACGCTTGCCTTGCATGCATGAGGCCCTGGGTTCAATTCCTCAGCACCACAAAAGAAAAAAAAAAAAAAAAAAAGCCAGAAATATAGCCCAAATATCTGATGTAAATTCTAGCTCTTAGAGATGCACAAAACTCAAGGAACACAATGAAGAAACATCATGAAAAACCACACAACACAACCTGATTAAAATTCTAAGAATCACTGGTAAAAATGTGAAACACTCAAGAAAATTAGAAACATAGCATATTTGTAGGAACAAAAATTAAAACAACAGCTGGCTTCAGGTTCAAAATAATGTGAGTCACACATACAAAAAAAAGTAGTACAAGATCCTTACAGTATTAGAAGAAAAATACTGTTAAATTTGAATTTTAAACTCACTGAAAATATTCAGAAATGAAAGTGATATGAACTTTGTTAGACCTATCAAAGCTGAGGGAATTCATCACCAGCAAATCAACGTTACAAGACAAGTTAATGGCTGGCAGAGAAAAATGATACCAGATGGAAATGTGAACCTACAGAAAAGTAGTAGAACTGATCAAGAGTGAGAGTTAATACCAAAGAATTTTAGCTTCCTTTGAAAAAAAATCTCTTTAATGAATATTTATCCTTTTACAGTATACTCCATATTAACTTTATGGTTTAGAATATACAAAAAGTGGAATGGACAACAACTGAATAAATAAAGGGAAAGAAGGAAACATATGTATGACTATAAGGTTCAGAAAATATATATGATTATACAGTATACTATACAGTAATATAGTAAAACTTTAAGTTATAATAAATTAAATATGCAATATAGAAACTGTAGAGCTAATAAGAAAATGTGGCCAAATTAAATTGATAAAATAGTAAAAATTCACATTTAATGCAGAAGGCAGAGAGAAAAAGGAACCAAGATGAGTTTAACAAGAAATAATAAAATGAGAAAATAAAGTCCAATAGATCTATAATTACATTGATTTTAAATGTATTAAGGGTACAATAAATAATCAAAGACAGAGATCATTCACAGAAAATATGATTATCCGCAAAATTTATAAAAACTAAGTCTAATAAGCAACTTTTAACAAAATACCAACTGTATTTCTACATAATAGTAATAAACATTGGAAACTGTATTTTTTAAATAAAATAACATGAAAAAATAAGAAATATCTAAGAGCAATTTTGCCAAAAGATGTGCAAGAACTATTCAGAAAAATTACAAAACCTTGGCATTTTAAAAAGACCTAAATAAATGAAAGATACACCATGCTCATGAAATAGAGACTTAATATTGAAAAGATGAAATTTTCTTCCAAAATCATCTAGTAAAATTCTAGAGATTATTTTTTACAAAAACAGAGAAGAGCCGGGCACTGGTGGCACATGCCTATAATACTAGCTACTCAGAAAGCTAAGATCTGAGGATCTGGGTTCAAAACCAGCTGGGGCAGGAAAGCCCCTGAGACCCTTATCTCTAATGAACCACCAGAAAACCAGAGCTGGCATTGTGGCTCAAACCTGTTGAAAGCTAACCTTGAGTGAAAGAGTTCATCGACACTACCAGTCTCAGAGTTCAAACCCCAGCCAAAAAAAAGAAAAAGAAAGAAAGAAGGTAGCTGGACATCGGTAATTCACACATAGCTATTCAGGGGGCTGATGAGTTCTTCCCATGAAGAACTGTGGTTCAAGGTCAGCCTGAGCAGCTCCAAAATGGCCAGCAAAAAGCTAGCCTGGAGGTTTGGCCAAATGATAAGAGTATAAGCCAAAAAGAAAGGTAAATAAATACAAAGCCATAAATTCAAGACTCAGTACCAGAAGACAACAAAACTAAACTGAACTGAAAAGGTGCAGCTAAAATATACAGAAAAATACATGATGGAGGTAGGAGGGAGGGATGGTAGGGGGAAAACAAAGGAGGAGGCAACAATGCTCAATAGGAAATGTACTCATTACCTTGTTCATGTAACTATAACCCCTTTGTACAGCATTTCTACAACAAAAACGTACAAAAAAGAAAGATACATGATGTATAATAGTATTTTCAAAAGAACACAAGCTTAAGAATTATACTATGTGTTTTTATACTTAAAATCAACTGATCAACAATGTGAAAATGCTATAAAGAGAGACATATGGAGCATGAGAATATAGAATCCAGAGTCAAGCTTGTACATATATGGCCTATCATTTTCAAGAACCCATTTCATGGTGCTGCTTGCCAGAAAGGTTGAACCAATTTACATCACCACCAACAGTGTATTAGGAGTCCCTTATGCCCACATTGAGCTAGTATCTGTTATTGTTTGTATTTTGATGATGGTCAATATGGCTGGGGGAAGGTAAAATCTCAGTGTTGTTTTGATTTGTATTTTCTTTATGTCTAGAGATGTTGAGCATTTCTTCACGTGTCTAGCGGCCATTTCTATTTCTCTGTTTAACTTATTTTCTCACTTATTAGTTGAGTTGTTGATTCGTTAAGGGTTTACTTCTATAAGCTCTCTGTACATTCTGGATATTAGGCCATTGTTTGATGTGTAGCTGGCAGAAAAATTTCCCCATTCTGTAAGCTATCTTTTTTAGCTTGTTAACTGTGTCCTTTGCCTTGCAAAACTTTTCGTTTGATACAATACCATTTGTCAACTCTTTCTTTAAAATGCTGGGTTTCTAGATCATTACTCAGAAAGTTCCTGCCCAAACCAAGGAGGCCTAATGTTTCCCCTACTCCTTCCTTTAGTAGTTGCAGGATTTCAGGTTTTACATTGAGGTCCTCGATCCATTTTGAATTGATACAAGTTGATAGATAGTGATCCAGTTCTAGTTTCCTGCATGTGGATATTCACAGGCAGTACAGGCTGTCTGATTTACAGCCTATGTTTTTGGCTCCCTTATCAAAAATATTAGATGGCTTAAGTCCTGAGGACCAATGGAACAGTACCCCCAGAAATAAACCCACAAACTGATTATTAATAAAGTCCTAAGTGAAGAAGAACTGCTTTATCTACATATGGTTCTGGAGCTATTATATACCATATGCCTCACACATATGAAAAAATAAACTAAAATGCATAATGCATTGGGAAGGATGAGACAGGAGGATCAGGAGTTTGAGGACAGTCTTGGGTACATAATCCTATGGTGGAGAAATAAGGCATTAAGCCTGGTTTAGGACAACAGATGAGTGTACAACACCAGCTAGGAAACATTCTTGCTAAAATTCTGCTTTCATATAACTTCACATTAACAGCAGAAACAAGGAATAAAAAAAACATTAAATTAACATCATGTAATCAGCAAAATGCAGAATATGGGAAATCCTACAGCAGAGAAACAATGGTTTCCTTAAATAAATTCGAAGAGACGGAAACAGGGAAGTGAATAAAGAAAGAAGGAAGGAAATGACAGGTGGAAAGATACTTAAAAGACTGTGTAGGAAAGGGGTCAACATTGACCTGGGCTGAAGCAGAGCTTTCCTGGGAACAACCTCAGTGCCCTCCTACTTGTTTCCCTAGGAACAAGGGATATGAAGATAAAGGCAGGCTTTGTGTGTGCTTCAGGTGCTCATGGAGCAGACCTTAGACGGGGGAAATTGCAAAACAGTATGCAGGCCTTGGAGTGGATGATCAGGTCAAAGGTGGGGATAACGTAGTCAAGAACTCATAGCATATAATACAAAGTCAAGAAAAGTAAGGGAAGCCAGGCGCTGGTGGCTCATACCTATAATACTAGCTACTCAGAAGACTGAGATCTGAGGATCACAGTTCAAAGCCAACCCAGGCAGGAAAGACCATGAAACTCTTATCTCCAGTAAATCACTAGAAAACCAGAAGTGGCGCTGTGGCTCAAGTGGTAGAGCACTCCCCTTGAGCTGAAGAGCTGAGGGACAGTGCCCAGGCCCAGAGTTCTAGCCTCACAACCAACAACAAAAAAGAAAGAAAGAAAAGAAAAGGAAAGGGAGGGTCAAAGGGGTCGGGGTGAAAATGTTGAAGGGGATGACACTGTTAAAGATGCATTATATTCATAAACTGCTTTGTTTTATGGCATCTCCTTTATACAACTACTTTGAGATAATAAAACAAGTCATTTTAATGCGTAAAACTTGAAGCAGGTTTTCTCTGCATCAAGGTGGCATCCATACATATTGGCTGTTTTCCATGAAAGTGAATATTTATTCATAAATGAATGCTTATTCATTTCAAGTGAAAACTAAAAGAAGCCATATGTTAGGAAAACTGTAAGGCTCCATAACAAGATGCCGGTGTTATATCATCACTGACACCTGCTCATATCCTTTAAATACATAAAATATTAGATTAAAGCCATTTAAATTGAGTCTGGTGGCCAACTTGGACAACTAACTAGTGCTATTATGGTATAGAATTATCAATGAACATGTTGCATGGATCTTGTATCAAATCAACTGTAAAGATAGTAGAACTGGAGAATTGTCAAAGTTATGATGATATAGGGAAGGGTACTTCATTTTTACACGTCAATGGAATTGGCTGGTGTTCTGTTTCCAGAAAGAATGGGGCTGGGGGGTGGGGGGTATCTTTAGAACTGCTTAACTATAACTAATTACATGTTATTTGGACTCTGTTTCCAATAAATCCAGGTGTCCAGAGCATGAGAAAAGGCAGGACATGGCTGAAGACAGAGGGGGAAAAAATATGGGCTGTCCTAGACTTGATAATTATAACATGGAAAGTACTTGAGGGCTTATTATGCTATGTATTTAAAGCTTTTCCACAATTACAAAAATATAAGACCAAAACAATGTGGAAGACCAGTAGGAAGAAACATTAGACAAAAAAGACAGGATCACTATCAACCTCCCTATTTGGCTGCACATGCAATTTAGAAATATCTGGAAAAAAAAACCAAATATCTGTACCTGCTTCAATCAACTTGCTGCTTTCTTCTGTTTTAGATTCAACATTCTTTATATTATAAAAGGAGTTATATACCTTTCCTTAAAAAAAACTAATATCAGCTAGGAATTCAATTAAAACATTATGTCGTATCCGTTTGATTTTATGTCCCTTGATGACCTACAGAAACTTACTGTACTTCTCTTCCATACTAAGTTTATTCATCAATATCTCTCCATTTAGCTGATTTCATTCAACTGAAAAACATATTCAGTGAGAATTCATTGGAACAAAGCATCCTGAGAAAAACAAGTGAGAACAAGGAGAAAAAAGTAGCAAAATGCATCACCTCCTATAGACCAGGGAGAAAGTGATTCTTATCTACTGCAGAGCTTTAAAAAAAAAAAATCTTTTCAGGTACTAAAATATCAACATTAAGTTTTCTGCTTGCATCTAGCAAAGAAAAAGTGGTACCTACTTGGCATATTACATTTCAAGTCTGGTTTCAGAAAAAAAAAAAAAGGCAGCACAAGAAGTTAAAAATCACTAGTGACAGGAAGTAAAAATTCTTGATTACACTATTTTAAACTAAGGAAGGTACAGCCCTTGCCTGCTGACTAATACCTTGGAGCGCACACCACATCAGGGGAGGGCTGGCTCCATCAGGGAGGGCTGGGACTGGGTGCTCCAGCTGAATATTCTTAATTAGGAAATACTGACCTTAGATGTCTGTTACAGTAAGTTGTTTTGGAAAGAGACCTCAGGCAAAAAGATCACAGATTTTGTTATGCTTTCCACTGTAAACAAGTTTTTGCTTTCCTTCTGATAAAAAACACTGTGGTTTCTGCAAGCAACAGTAACAGAGCCAAAATGCATGTATGCACTTTTCCTTCCAGAAAGTTCTTCTGGATTCTCTCACAAATATGATGATTCAAGTTATATGTAAAAGAGAATTCCATAGTCAATAGGAAATCAAAGAACAGTCATTACTTAAGGACTACAGTCTGTATTTTAGGAGCTCACTAAAAACTAGTCTTGTTTCATGATGGGAACCATAGTGGAAAATTTATTTGCTTTCCAAGTAAATTGAAATCACTCCCATGATTTCTATTAACATCTTTCACTAAGAACAGCACATCTAGCCCCAGTTTCTCTCAAGTCCAGAATGGCTGTTGAAGAATCCACAAAGATCTCAAACATGGGAGCCCAAAGTCAACTGACTCATCTTTTTCCCACCACCACATCTCCTTTTCTTTCTCAACTCCCTGCAAGAACAAGACCATAATGACCCAGCCAGAAACCATAGACATCACTTCTTCCTGTCTCTAGAACCCTCCCTTTCCACATTCAATCAACTAACAAAGGACTGGCCTTTTTCCTTTATTTCTCTGTGAAAAACAAATTAATAAATAATTTCTAAGCCTGGCTTCCCATGTCAAAAGGCAGTATCAGGTTATTATGTAGCTACTCATAGAATAATAAAAAAAAAGTTCCTATTTTCACACAGATAAGTAACTTCAAAGACTGATGACAATCTCCATCATTTTAACTGGCAAATTTATACATTGAAAGCATTTATAGAATGCTATTTTTGATATTTGTCTTTTAGTATGTCATTTACGATGCAGGTTAACTTCCAAAGAAGGTTGGATGGGAGTTCCTCCCAAGACAATTAAATTGAATTTGAAATATGAAAATTTCCTTTGATCATGCACTCAGGTCTAAAGAATTGCTGCTAGAATTGGAGTTTATTAGAGTTTAAGCTTTACTGTCAATTTGTACAAGAATGAGTATCTTGATTTTTTTGTTGTTTAACTTTAGATAATAAAAGGAGTAGTTGCTATCATGACTATGTAAGTGTTCTATATAAGTACATCTTTGCCTTTTCATTTTAGATTAATTACACTAAGAAATACTGTCAAGTGTTCAGAAAAGTCAAATTTCCAAAGCTACTTAAAATTCAGAAATAGTAGTTGAGACTGGTTCTTCTTTAGATAAGTTTCACTTTGGGCCCTGATCTTTGAGAAAAAAAATCACAACAAAACTTGGCCATTGTTAAGTCCTAAATCTGCTATGTGATTAGACAAGATGTTCAAGATACAGCTTTACTTTCTGACAAAATGCCATGGAACTGACAATGGCTAAGCGTTCATAAACAAAGCTCCTTGATGGTATCACTGGTTCACAATATGTAACAGATTCCAAGTTTTTCATCAGCATCTACTATGAAATAATATCCTACAATGGATATCTGAATACAATAACCACAACAATACATCTACTATGAAATAATATCCTATAATGGATACCTGAATACAATAACCACAACAATATAGTCTATAAGTACAACTTTAAATATCCCACATTTTCACAGATTTGCACATCTAACACTTTTTCTATACATATCTTTACTAGCATCAATTTTAACACAAAAAAATTCCAAACTGGCCAAAGTTATGTATTATTTCTAGCACTCCATGGGGAGAGGTTAAGTAGAAGGAAAAAAAAAGACAAAGATAACGGACTATTTATATATCAGGACAGGGCTAGTGTTACTATATTTTTACTGTGAATCTTATTTGAGTATTATCTAAGCTATGGTTTACATTCAACAGCTATACAGCTGTATTCATTTGTCAAAGCAACATACTCAGTAGCATGCAGTACACACACTTATAATCTAGCTAAGTG
Source organism: Dipodomys ordii (assembly GCF_000151885.1). Classification (NCBI taxonomy): domain Eukaryota; kingdom Metazoa; phylum Chordata; class Mammalia; order Rodentia; family Heteromyidae; genus Dipodomys; species Dipodomys ordii. The sequence continues at coordinate 516,109 of NW_012267346.1, forward strand.
GGAGACAGAGTCAGAAGGATTATGGTTCAAGGCCACTGTAGGAAAAAAGTTAATAGATCCCTCATCTCAACAAATAAATGTCTGAGCCCACTGAAACATACCTGTCAGCCTAACTACATAAGAAGCATAAATAAGACTAGTCTTGACTCAGACCAGGCAAAAAAACAAGATCCTATTCAAACATGAGAGCAAAAAGAGTTGGAGAAAAAAACATTCATATAGTAGATTGCATGTCTAACAAATTCAAGGCCTTAATTTTTTGAAGGGGGTTGGGGGAAAGAGTTCTAAATTTTATGTTAAACTTAAAAAATAAATATTGAATGGATATTAAGAGCAAAGTGCTCTAGTGTCTACAATTTAAAATTGCAACTTAAAAAGAAAACAAGAACTGATAAATAGTTCATAGTCACTACTTGAAATTTTCCAAAATTAAAATTTTGGAACAGTCCTACTGTGATGTCATCTGCAAATCTAAAAACTCCTCTCATAGGTGTTGTATAAACCTTCTCTTTCTACTACCTGAAGCACACATCTGGATGCTCAATACATTACAACTTTATTTTATTAAGTTCCTTTTGATAATGAATTAATTTGGAAGAGTTAATATTTTGGAGGATCACTCCACCAGGGATCTGAATAATACTTCTACAATGAAGAAGGCAAAGATAAATCCAGGGAAGTGGAAAGGGGTCATGAGCCTGCCCATCAAAGGGATGGGTTTCTTAAGGAGAATGGGGACCCTGGGGACTCTCTCTTACCTATTTCTGTGTTAGAAATGCCTAGTGATAAAAATTAACAGGAAACTATAAGAACCCTTTACAGCCAGGCCCACCCAGCAAACAGAACTGCAGAAGCAAAAGCATATAATCCCTGGGTTTAAAACCCTGACTGAAGGGATTAGCGAAAGGGTGGAAGAGGAAGGAAACTATAAGTATCACCTCCTAGACCAAAGTTTTAATATGAGTCTCTGAGTCCCTAAGGGTATACATATGGGTTTCAAAGATTCTGTGACTTCTATCAACATATAAACATTTAAAATGCAATGTACATGTATTTTTTGTGATGAGAAGATTTATAGCCTCATCAGATTATGAATTATAACTGTTGAAAAAAATCACTAACTGAAAATGAATCCATAAATGGAAGAACTGTATCATAAAATGCAATGTTTATGATGATGACATTAAAAATCCCCTGTTGATAAAATGAGTAGGATGAATTACCTAAAGAGGTAATTTTCCACACTGGATCTTAAAGATCTTTTCTCTGTACTTCATAACTAACCAAATTATTATTGGTATCTGTGAGTACATTCAGATGAATGTGTAAAACTAGGTAATTCAAAGTAGTCAAAGGTATGTCAACACTGACTGTTTAACATCTGCCAATTACTAACAGTCTTGGATTCAAAAACTTGAGAGTGCATCTGCACACACACACACACACACACACACACACATCCATACACACAATCACTTGATCACTCACAAAAAATCACTGTAGCAGAAATAACTTTTCCACAAATGTGATGAAGATGGTTAAATGCTGAATAACAGCAATTTTATTTATCTATTCAGAAAGGGAAGGTTAAATTCAAGGCATTCTGAGAACCAAAGTAACCATAGACTTTTCGACTGTTAGTTTAAAAGGCATAAATAATAAAGTAATCATTTTTATGGAAACACTGGCAAGAAGAGCTGTAAGGCTGGTGGCACACATGCATAAATGTGAGGTGGTACACACATGCTGCCTTCTTCCTGGGCCTGTGGCACTGCTGCACTGCCTAAACTCCATCTGAGCCCTCCCCACCTGTGCAAAAACAGAATCCTTCTGAAAGTTGTGTAATGACAACAAATGAAGAAAGGCAAAAATTACTGAAATGAGTTTTCTTTCATGGAAAATGACATAAAGTAATCAAAAAGTTTGACTTAATAAATGATGCTGTAATTTAACTGGTCTTTCTGTTCTCATATTACGAAAAGGTGACAATATGCGGTTCACTTCTGAAGATGACCAACCTCATCTGTATTTTGGCCATGGGACTTTGCTTGCTGTTTAAATGAGATACAAACTTTGTTTTTAACACAAATCTCAATCCAGCCTGGTTTTCAACCTAAACATCTCAATATGTATTTTATTCCTTAGCAGAATCACTTATATAAAAGTTACCAAAGTAAAATTGATATTCTAGAGGGTGTACAAATACTGGACTTCAGTACATATAAAAAGATATGAATACCACCAAAATACAACAAAATAAGGATATAAGACTACATGTATACATGTAGACTATATGTCTACATTCTAGACTATGGCATCTAACTAAATCACAGGGCATACTACTTTCATGGCTAGTTTCCTTTACATAAGGCATTTCACATTCATTCAACATTAATTTGTTCTCAATAGTATTCTATCAAATAGATGTAATAATTTATCTATCTAAACAGGCACAGACATATAGGAGGTTTTTCCAGTTTGAGGCAATTAGGAAGGGGGCAGCTATAAGCACATTTTTGCATAAACTTACATTTTCATTTCCTATGCCAAAAACTGAAATGTTGAACATATGATAGGTGACATCTCAACATCTTAAAGATACTGCTGAACTATTCTCTAAAAAGGCTGCATACTGGGTGTCTCTAGCAACAATGTATGAGATCTCTAGTTGCTCCACAACGTTGTCAACATCAGATTGTCAATATTTTTATTTTAATTAATTAACAGATGAGTATTTTAGTATCCCTAATAGTAGTGAGGGGGGAGGGAGAGAAACTTGCATGGGCTTATTTGCTAGTTTGGAGAGAGTGTTCAACTCTTACTCTTTAAAAAAAAAAGATTATTGTTTTCCTATTTTGAAGAGTTCCTTTTATATTCTGGATACAATCAGATACTTGGGTACGTGATCCAAAATATGTTCTTCCAATCCATATCCTGCTTTTAGTCTTCAAATAGTACCATTTAAAAAACAAAAGATGCTCATTTTGATGTAGTCCATCTTAATTCTTTTGTGTAGCTCATGAATTAGGGATCAAGAACTTTTGGCCAAACCAAGGGTTCCAAAAAAATCCTACAACTTATTCTATAATTTTTACAACTTTCACAAGTTATGTTTTTCTGATTCATCTCCCTTGGGTTGATTTTTTTTATTGTGAAAATACTGTAGAGAGGGATTACAATTACATGGGCAAGATAATGAGTACAATTCTTATCAAGCATTGTAGCCTCCTCCTTTGTTTCCCCTTCCCATCCCTTGCCATCCTCTGCCCGCCGCCCACCCCCCCATCCAATCCTCCTCCCCCCCACACCAAAGTTGTAAAGTTCGTTTTTCCACATAATGACTTGTACATCTCATTGTTGCAATGGATCCACCTGTATCCCTAGTTAAACGACTTGTTTTTCCCTTCCCCTCCACAAATTATACCAACATCAAATACAGTAAAAGCAGGGGTTATACCATGGGGGAGGGACATAAAAAGCAACAAAGAAATAATCTTATAAGTGTGTTGATTTTTGTATTCATAGGAAGTTCATAACAGGTTTTTCTTTCTATTATATAAATATATCAGCATAATTAGATTAAAACAAGGCCTTCTTCCTTAAGTTGACTGCTACAGCTCTGTCAAAAATTAGTTGGCTTGGGGCTAGGAAGGTGGCTCAATGACCCTGGGTTCGATTCCTCAGCACCACATGAGCAGAAAAAGCTGGAGGTGGCACTGTAGCTCAAGTGGTAGAGCGCCTTGAGCTAAAGAGCAGAGGGACAGTGCCCAGGCCCAGAGTTCAGGGCCCACGACTGACCAAAAAAAAAAAAAAAAAAATCAGCTGGCCATATCTGTGTAGGTCTATTTCAGCACTCATTATTCTATTTCCAGTGACTTTTTGTCCATCTTTTCACCACTGCCATGCTGCCTGGAGTCAGCTACTTTATAATAAAGTCATAAAATAAAGGGCTTGATACTCCAATTTCATTCTTTTTCAAAACTACTTTAGATAACTTACTTCCTTTGCATAGCCACATAAAATTTAGAATCAGCTTGTAGCTTTCCCGAAGAAAATAGCAAACTTTCCATCAGAATTACTTCTACATGCATTTGAGAATCAGTAACTTACTGCATTGTATCTTCCAATCCGTGAACACTATACAGGTAATTTATTTAGGTCTTCTTTGTTTTTTCTATTTTATACATTTCAAAGCATATATATTCACACAATTCACTAGACTTTTACCTCAGTATTTAATTTTATTGGAAGTTCTGTGTATTTTTTGTGGTTTTTTTTTTTTAATTTTTGGTCGGTCGTGGGGCTTGAACTCCGGGCCTGAGTGCTGTCCCTCAGCTCTTCAGCTCAAGGCTAACGCTCTACCACTTGACCTACAGAGCCACTTTCGGTTTTCTGGAAGAGTTTCACGGACTTTCATGCCCAGGCTGGCTTTGACTCATGATCCTCAGATCTCAGCCTCCTGAGTAGCTAGGATTACAGGTGTGAGCCACCAGCTCACACCAGTTTTTTAAGTGTTAATTTTGCTCTACAGTGCTGGTATATATAATCTCTGAGTTCAAAGAGCTTCATTGTTCATTTCATGGGATTGTCGATGTGTATAGTCATGTCATCAATGAATAGATGCAGTTTTATTTGGGTATTTTCACACAACTAAACTCTGTAATACATCCAATATTAACTCATTTTGCAGTAAGACCTCAGGGCCTAACCAGCTGTAGGTCCCATGACATTTAAGGGTCACTTATAGCAACTAAGTCAGTGTCAACCACACTCAATCTGATATTTTTCCATCTCCTTTCTTCACCCATAGCACCATAACACCATGCACATGGCTTTCATGCATGCAATGGCTAGCACAACATGCCAGTATTATGCAATTTACCTGAGAAAAACACAGCTACCTGAAAATCAAAGTTTATCTATTCAGCATAGCACACAGAATAGATGGAAAGATGAGGAAAGATCAAGAGAATTTTAAATAAAAGCATACAAAAAACATACCACAAGCATTTAAAAACTGAGTAACACATTTTTGATAAACAGCATTTATATGCTACTCAATATTAGATGCTACAAACACACAATCCTACAATGAAATAAAAAAAGAAAGAAAAGAAAAGAAGGCAAATGACAGTACCAGAAATACAGATAGAAAAGGTAAACAATGAGTGAAGAGAAAAGTAATACAAAGTAAAGTATCTTTATTTCTGGTGCTGGGTGCTGGCAGTGAACTCAGGGCCTTATTTTCTCACTCAGGTTTCTTGTTCCTGGCTTACACCCTACCATTTGAGCCATCTCCAGTCCTACAATAACATTTTTATGATGACTCACAGACCATAAAAGCTTTGAATCTATCTGCTAACCTGTAAATTTTTAAAGCTAAAGGTGTTCCTCTTGTTAGAGTGACTTCTTTGTCATGAGCCTTACTCTTCTAAAAATGAGTATAGTGTGCAAACTAAATCATCAAGCAAAGATTTTAACCTTCTGAAATCCTTTCCAGCTCTAACAGCTGATGAATATACGAATCTGCCAAAAAAGATTTATAACTATCCAAGCATAGACTTGTATTAAGACAGTATGGGGGCAGTTGGTATTCGGCCATCGGCCACAAATAATAAAGGAACTTATTAAATATTTTTTAAAGTCTATCTCTAATTAAAAGGGCTTTTCCAACCCTCATTAAAAAGAAAAAAGGGCTTCAGACCATTCTCATTAGTATAACCTATTAATAGCTTAAATCAAACCGCCGCTCACTGTTTAAGCTATCAAATGACTACTATCTATCCAAACACCAAGGAAATGTTAAAAAGGAAGACTCAAGAGTCAAATATTTACAGTCTATATATATAACTAAATTCAACTACTTCTTTCTCATCGATTATACCAAAACAAGGAAGCTTTCAATAAAATACAGTAATTATATAAAAAGTCAAAAGTTGAAAAAGAAAAAAGGCCACAAATGTAGAAGATGGAAAATGGAAGAGGAACAAAGGAATAATTTGAAGATGACAAACTACAGGGTATGAGGACAGTCATATAAACATATACATATACATATACATGCAATCGACCTATTCATAATAGAATCTAGATGCCACATTTAGTAAACTTTTAAGATACAAGCAAAGTATCATTGGGATAAAGAAATCAAGAGCTTAAAGAAGGCATGGTTTGAATAAACCTGTGTGAACTAAGTCAGGAAAATAAAGTATGAGTCCCAGTACAGTTGTATTCTTAATCACAATATACAAAAATTAAGAATTTAAAAATAATGGAGTATTTTTAATATTTATATATTTTATTGCTATTGTAAAGGTGATATACAGAGGGGTTACAGTTATGTAAATCAGGTAATGAGTACATTATTTTTTAACAGTATCACCCTTTCCCTCACTCTTTCCCAGTGTTTCCCTCCCATCCCCACCCACAAGTTGTATAGTTCATTTTAGACATGATATTCTAGATACAGTAAACACTAAAGTTCCAGGAAAATTATAAAAATTAATCATTTGCAAGTAGTTTTGTAAAAAGCAAAATATGTACAGTTTAATTCATTCACACAGGATTCTTACACTACTACCCATCAAGTAGCCCCTCCTGGACATTCCAGAAACTTGATTTTCACAGCAGACAAGCCATACTCTCTTAGACTGGGCATTTGTTACAGACATCTGTTTTCAATATGTCAATACTAGTGCTGCTACTGACATTTTACCTTTGTTTTTGTTGTTTTGCCTTTTCTTTTGCATGTAATTGACAAGACAGGAAAATGAAAAAAAGCTAATGCAATATTAGAGAATAAGAAAGAAACTGTGATAGAAAAGTGTTTCACCTATTTTACCCTTTGGAAATGAGACTAGTGGCATTTATTTATATAGAGTAAGTACAGAATCAACATTAAAAAGATCATAAGTTTCTTGAGTTCTAGAGTAAGAACGATATATATGTTTTTTTGATCAGGCACTTGCTTTCATTATAATCTGGGAAATGAATTAGAGGGAAGTAACCATTTCATTTGGTAATTACTATTGTATACATAAAAAGCCTAAACAACTAAAATTTAGACATGACATAATTGATTCAGGTTAAATTTAAAACCACCACCACCCCAGTTCTGATCCACAATTTGTATACTTGTGAATGATCATGTGAGTTATTTTGGAAAGTGGCTCATCTTCAGATACTGCCTCTTGAACAAAGGTGTCATGATCTTCAAAGAACCATCTCAGTGCTAAGGCTGAAGGAGCTACCATCAACTGAGGAAATTCAGAATAGAGCTCTTATTCCTATAATCAGTGTATCTTAGCAACAGACTACCATGAACCACATAAAAATAAGAATAATTTTTGACATGATGCTAAGATATGAAGTAAGGATGCAATGTGATACCACTGAATATACCAAAATGCATGGATATCCTTTCAAAAATATTAAAAAGATTCACCCTATTGTAAGTGTAATAACACATATATTCAAATTGCTATCATATCTCTTTAGAACATTAATTCAAGTTTTAAAATAATGTTTCTAATTAAACCTCAAAAGCAGCTTTCCTATAAAGCATAACTGTCTGAAAGCCATAATTTCCACATGTACTGACGATAAATGCATGTGTGTGAGGAGAGATGTCAAGAAGAAGCAGCTATTGTCCTGCATTGCTGTGGATGCATACTGTGGAAGGACAATAAGAGGACATCTGAGTATCTAACAATTCTTCAATTCAGAGGGCTAAAGGCCCACATTCTAGGAATGGTAACCTTATCTCTGAAAAGACAGATGGGCAGGAGCCAAAAGCATTTGTCCAAATACAGGATGAGGTCCTAATGCTCACAGTAGCTGCATATAACAGATATTTGTGCAGTGATAATTGTGTGTTTCAATTATTTCAAGCCCAAGGTAGCTACCTGTTGACCTGAGAAATGTGTCTCCATCTTGTCACTACTACGAGGTCTCACCAATTTCTGGTAATTGGATAAATACATAATAATTATATTTTCATACATACTAAAACTATTTAATAACTTTCAAGTTTGGATCACTAGAACCAGAAAAACTAGCGAATGTCATTTATAGCAATTCTGTTTCTCTAAAAACAATTCCACTTAAGTTTGGTAATGTGTATGCACATTAATTAATTCATTCATTCAAATATTTATACAGAGGCTACATATCCAGGACTGGAAATGAAAGTGGTAAGTTGTAGACATTTCACAAAGTGAAAGCATGTGAGAACGTTTTCCTGGAGCTAAGCTATTACATGAGGGACAAAGTTTTAAAATGATAACAAATACAAGTATGTAATCTCAAAGAAAATTAAATTCCCCTAAAAGGTCCCTGATGCCATCACTTTATATATGACTGATGGCAAACAATAAGAAAGACAAGATAAATGTTAAAAGAGAAAATATCAGTAAAGTATTACAGAGTGTTGCAGTATTTTCGAAGATGTTAAATCTGGGAAGGATTTCAAATCTTCAAACGAGGCAAAATCTGATAGGAGTATGTAAAAAGTGATATAACTTCCATCAAAACTACTAAGCAGCATTCAGCTATTGGCTTTGGAAAACGAAAACTGCCAAGGGACTGTCAAAACTATTGGCCTTAACAGTGACAGAAAAGAAAATAAACTCAGATTTTCCTTAGCTTCCAATGTCCAGCTTTAAACTTTTTTTCCTAAGTATCACCATCTACCCTGCTAGGCCTATACTCCATTCCCACTGGTAAAAATAAAATAAAATAAAAAATAAGGGTATCACATCCATAATCTCCTGACAAAAACTGAGCTTTTCTCCCTCACCTCTTGCCACTCCTGAAAGCTAGTGGCTCCTTATTATGTTGACCACAACACCTGGTTAGTACTTTTTGTTTTTCCAACTCTACATAAATACCCACAAATATCCTATCCAGTACCACTTCCAAACTATGACCTCACCCTGCTAATCCAATGAGAAGAATGAAACCTTCTGTCATGAACCTTCAAATTTCCTACCTCCACAACAAAAACTCAATTGCTACATCAAATATTTAATTAGAATGTCACATTTTAGATACAGCATCCAATGTACAGAATCAGATACACTAGTAGCTGAATAATATCCTAAGAGGAGACACTAGAAGGGAGAAAGAGGACGAAAGGAGAAATAGAAACTGAAAAATCCAAATGGGGAGTATTGTGATGAAGAACCAGTCCTATCTTCCATCAATGTCATTAAAAAGAGGTAGGGCTGCATTAAATTAAGCTTGAAATGTCCACATTTCACTTTGCCACGTAGCATGAAGGAACCACTCAGCTTTTTCCTATAGGAGTCAGTCAAGAGTGGATGGAAAAAGGAGCTGAGAAGTTTCTCACTCATGCTCTGAACTTCTGTCTCTTTGGACACAAAGGAAGACACTTCCTTTCCAAGGTTTGTATTTCCATCTGTGCCCACGTCTTGTTTAGAGTTTCTCCTGTCAATCAATTCCTAATCCTTGCCCCTTTGCTTTTCAAGAGCTTATATTAAAACAAACAAATCCTTACTATTCTCTAAGGTCTACCACTCTTCTTTTGTGATTGAAGTCCTTAAAAATGCAATCCCTCATAGCCAAACTTAACTGATTTCTAGCCTAACTTCTCATTTTTCTAATCTGTGGAAATGGCTAACTTATCCCAGTATTATTTTTCCATACATTCAAAAGCCTGAAATTAGGCCTGTCCCTCTATATTCTTCACCTTTCCCCAATTCTTGTGTCTTGGATGACTTCTGTGCCACTTCTTGCTCCCGACATACAAGTACGAACCACTTGCCTTTAGTGCCCTTATCAGCTCCCACCCCACTGACTGAAGCCACCTGTTTACCTATATTCTTTTGTTTTTGTTTTTTTGGTGGGTCATGGAGTTTGAACTCTGGGCCTGGGCCTGGGCACTGTCACTCATCTCTTCAGCTCAAGGCTAGTGCTCTACCACTTGAGGCACAGTGCCACTTCCAGTTTTCTTGTGTTTTTGTTGGAGGTAAGTGTCTCACAGATTTTCTTGCCCGGGCTGGCTTTGAACTGCAATCCTCAGATCTCAGCCTCCTGAGTAGCTAGGATTACAGGCGTGAATCACCAGTGCCCGGCTACCTATATTCTTTTTTTTTTTTTTTACATTCTACTTTTCCTCTGTTATTTCTTTTTTTTTAATTTTATTTTATTTGTGAACATACTGTACAGAGGGGTTACAATTACATGGACAGGAAAATGCGTACATTTCTTACCAAGCATTGCAGCCTCCTCCTTTGTTTACCCTTCCCATCCCTTCCCAGCCTCCCCCCTCCCCCCGGCTACCTATATTCTTATCTCTGCTCTTTGTTCAGAAGTTTCAAGCCCATGGTTAGGAGTAACTACACTACAGTATGCCAAACCCCAAACGAATACAGTTCTGCCATCATTGCTTCATGCCCCGAACTCTCTTCAGATACTACTTCATTGCTGGCTGGGTTGCCATGTTGGCTTCCCCTGCCTGTGCTCTCCCTAGATATAGCTTCCCATACCACATCCCCTTACAACACAGCTTCAGGGTAATCTTCTCAATGTGCATCTATGGAAATGTTGCACATCTTCCCCAGTCTTCAGTCCAACTTAATTAACTTGGGGCAATTTTATTCTTTCCACTAAAGAAAACATTTCTCATTTTCCTATGTATGCTGGCAACTCCAGACAATTGGACTAAAATGTTGTTGCTTGTAGATAACTAGCATGGCTACATTCGCGCCTTTTCTTTATATATAGATAGACTTAGATACAGGTATTCTTTCCTATAATTTTCTCTTCATGCTTTCTGTAATAGGAGGATAATAGTCCTCTAAAAATGTTCACGTCCTAACTACTAGAACATTGCACGGCAAAGGGAAATTAAAGTTGCAGAAGAAATTAGGGTTGCTAATTGGCTAACATTAAAATCAAAAGACTATCCTGAATTATCCCAATGGGCTCAAAGTAATCACATGAGGAAATATGACTAAGAAGACAGAAAAGGATGTGCAACATTGCTGCCTAGGGAGCCATAAGCACAAGGAACATGGATGGCCTCCAGATGCTGAGAAAGCAAGGAAACCAAGTCTCCCAGAGCCTCCAGAACAGTCCTGCAAACACCAATTTTAACACAGACCTATGACCTCCAGAACCACAATAAATTTGCATTATTTTAAGTCACCAAGTTTGTGCAAATTTGTTATTGCCTGCAACTGAAATCAAACACCACTGCATCTGTAATTATTCAAATATTACCTATCTTTCAGGATCCATTTCAGATCACTATAATGCAAAAATTATTCATCTCCATAGCACTCTGGGCAATGGTTACAATTCATTTCTCCTCTAAACCCACAAACCTCTCTGGGGGAGTTAAGAAGTAAATCACTGTCTCCGTCACTTCCTAACTGCACATCTGTGTGAAGTTTCTTAAACCTCTTTGTGCCTTAGGTTTCTTGTCTATTAAAAAAAAGTCTCTTAAGATTGGGAGGATTAGGGTTGGGGATTTAGTTCAGCGGAAGAGTGTCTGCCTGGTAAGCACAAGGCCCTGAGTTCGGTCCTCAGCTCTGGGGGGGAGGGGGGGAATTTTAAAAAAAAAGCTATAAAAGATTGTGAGGATTAAATACAGGAAACAATATACCTTTCATAGAACTATCACACATTAAGCATTCAATATAAAACATCAGTAATTATCAACAACTTTAATCTTCACCTATTTTTTAGTCATGTCAATACATCTATCTTATCACCATACCATTTAAGCATACACTTATTCATACTGATTTCATTACAGACAACCTTGGCCACATGGGAAACAGCCTAGAAATAAGAGCAGTATGAGACAAGTGGCTGCTAACTTCAGAAAGCTCACCTGAGAAAACAAGCAGAGTACTGCAAACTGGACCAAAAAGCAATGTGAACTAACATTTCCAAATTCAATTTAGCAAACGGGGGGGGGGGGGGGGGGGAGTAGCAGTGGGTAAAAAAATTAGAAAAGATAAATGTTTAGAAATAAAAGGCAGCTTTATAATCAATATTTTCAATCTTCTTTTATAATAATGTTAAAACAATACAGACAGAGCCATTTTAAAATCCTGTGATTATTTAAGAAGTCCTCCTAGATCATCCAAAATTAGCATTTACCATGATGTGAAGGTTTTAACTTCTACTGTGGCTAAAGAAACTGATATATTCTTTTTGTATTTCTGAGTAATGAAGTGTAACAACTCTATCAGGTACAGCTAGATGATAACTTCAACAAGTTAGTAGTATATATAATAAAATTTCCTTTCTTTCTAAAGAAAATAAAAAACTTTAAACTCCATATTTAATTAGAATGTAATAAAACATTGAAAAGTGTAATGACTTTTGGTGAAAAGGGCATTTTAAAAAATTATGAGCCTAACTATTTTTAATGTTTTAAAGTAAATAAAAAATCTCTATGAGGTTTATCAGCTTTAAAAAACTAAAAATTTAAAAAAGAAATCCGGAGATGTTATAAAATAATATTATGGACAAAATCTGTGGGAACTTTTTCATCCAAGAGCAAATAATCTGGCTACAACGGACTCAGGAAAACTAGAAACTTGAATCTCAGGTTGAGGTAATGTAGATTAAATTCTCTTAAAAGCAAAAGTATATTTGCTTGTTTACTTATGAAAGCTCAATTCTATTCTTTAACATAAGGGATACAAAAAATATGAAAGAGACATTAACTACCCAGTGAACTTCAAAACTTTACAATATAGTCCCCTTTGAAGGTACAGTAACTCCATGGAAAGAGAATTGTAGATAGTACATGAGAAAATTTTCAAGTTTTAGTTACATAAAAGACATACTTTAAAACCTCAAGTTTTAACTAGTTAGAAAATAATCTTAATTTGAAGCAACAATAATAGTAATGACTTCAAAATACTTAACAAGATAAACATGTGTGGGGATATAACAATGAACTCCTCCTCCCTGTATAACTGATATAAGCCAAACTAAAAATTAAATTCTCAATGACCATTACTGAATACTATGTATCAGACACTGAACTTGAAGCTAAGAATGGATCAACAACTAAAATACTCACCACCCAAGGAGATTGCAGTTTAATGGAAGATGTACGGGTGGAGCTGAAAAAGCTCAGTTGGGAGAATAGTTTAATGGAAGATGTCAATTGTACAGTATGACAAGTACTACAATCAGTAGTAATGTGAGTGTGTGGTGTTTGTGCTGTGGCTGCTACTGGTTTGCTGTGGATGCACAGTAGAGGGTGGGAAGGACTTAGCCCTGTAATGGAGGAAAAACAAACAGTCCCTCATATAATGGACAGGAAGTATGCCCGTAAAGTGAGCAGGGGAAGAATGGTCATTCCCAGTAAACTTTGTCACACACTAAGGACAACTGTCAAAATGGAAAACAATTCAGACTTTGATTATCTCAAGTAACTCAGAATAAGTGGTTACTAGAGTATAACTCAGGCAGTAGAAAAATAAAACTCGCTACAACTCAAAAAATTAAAGGTCCAAAGCAGGTACAAAGATTACTTGAAGAGACCAAATGATCTTGAACTGATAAGATTTGACAGACTTGAAATAGTAACAAATTTAAAAGAATACATTTATTCAAAAGGGACTGATCAGCAGTGTACATACAAGAAACATACAAAAAAAAAAGATACTCAAGAAGAATTGTGACTTTGCCTTGCTCTAGACGCTTATTCAGGAGAAAGTACACTAACACCTGGCCAGCAAATTTCAAGAATTATTGTCCAATCAGACTGTTCATAGAGAATTTAACAAAATCATATTCAATGAACAAATTATATATCTCAATGACTCATTCTTCCAATAAATAAATACTTATTAAATCTAGGAGGTCTTCATATCAGCAACAGCTACATATCTCATTGCCTCTGTTTTAATTTCTAATCTCTGAACTTTATGAGAATAGGTTTCTGAATCTTTAATACCAAAAGTCAGAGGTTGATCTATAACACATTACCACACCAACTGAATGTCACCTTATAGGGCTTTTTCTTTTTTTTAGGGGGGTGGGATGGGGGGGAGGTGGGGGCAGGGGGAAGGTGAAGAGAACTAACTAAAAGCAGGTAACTTCTTTAACCTTCTCTGGTCTTTGGCAGCAATATGAAGAATGAACCATAAGATGTTGAGAGAAAAAATGACCAGTGACAAACATGATGGCCTGTGGGCAGTAGAAAATATAGACAAATACTGGCTCCAAGAAAGAAAGGCAAAAGCAGTAGAAAAGTTAAGTCTATCAGCTATCAGCAAGAAATAAATTGCAGAAAAAGTGAACATAAGAAAGGCAAAGTCAAAAATAGCAGGCCAGCTTGATTAGTAGGAATGGGAAGCATTTCTCTAGGTGTTCCTCACACTTCAAGGAAGAGAAAGCTCTTTAATATTGTCATATAGGGACACAAAGCAACAAAATTCAGCAAATGCAAAAAGTATGAATGAGTACAAAAAAGTTCTAATTGGGAAGGCTTACAGACTAAGATGTGGAAAAAAAATATCAAGTCATGAGCCCTTTTTTTCCAGTTTAGAGCACATAAGAAAAGCATTTTTTAACTATGCACTCCAGGAATACATGGTTAGTATTTTGGGCAACATTTACCATAGCACAATGAAAAAGTGTTAAATATGATGTGCCAATAGTCATCTTATAATCTATTTTTAAGCCAAGGGTATTAGCTGGAAAGCCATACTTTTTACCAAAAAATGAGAAAAAAAATACCAGTGAAAGATATAAAATCCTGCTAAAGATTACATTATACAATTAAGTATAATCTGCAGACAAGAGATGTTTCAGAAAGAACTATTCCTTAATTCTTGAGCTTTTCATGATTTTTCTCTCCTAAAAAAATGTTCAACTACATCTTATTATCACATACCCAGAAAAAAAAAACCCATATTCCCAGTGGATACCAAATATTTTATGTGCAAGTTTGAGAAAAGCTTACCCAGTGTTGATGGAAATTATTTCTATCAGTGGATTCTTCCTAATCTTTGGCAAATCCAACCGTGCTCCCCCCAACCGCTTTCCATTATCCTTCTTCTGGCCCAACAGTCTCACAGAGTGACCTTCAAATCAAGCACATAAATAACATTAATATGACTCACACCATTCCACTTTAATCTATTGCTTGCAGCAAATGTGTTAATGTTTACATTTAACTTCTTTTATGAGAGGAAAGAAAAAAACTCTATAATCAAGAGCTAAAGAAGAAAAAGGTAGATAAAATGAACTTCATTCAATCAAAAAGCATTTACTTTTCAAAAGGTACATTTAGGGAAGATGTGGTCATTTCTCTTCATATTACCGGTAATTTTTTTCTCCCACCATATCAAAACCTGGACTAAGGATCCACTAATTAATACTTCACCGTTACAGATTTTCTTTTATTTTTCTTACAATTTTTATCTTTTTGTGATTATGTATTCAAGTCACTGTCCATAATCTTAAAATAACAACAACAATTAAGTTTTACTTAGTTCTTTGAACTCCCCATCTTCTAAATCCAACACTTTGGATCGCAATTAAGCCTGATGACTGCTTCTTTTTCCAAGAGTATGACTAGAGTTACTTTCTTAACACTTAACAGAATACTAAACATTTTAGATATTATAGTAAATCTCAACTTGCATTTCCCCACAAATTTGCTTTGTGTAGTAACTTATCTGGAACATATCTACAAAGCCTGTCCTCTCTACAGTGAAAAACAAGTGATAGATCTGCTTAAGTTTTTTGCTTTCAAACTTGACTTTCAAGGGGGTCACTTCTGCATAGGCATAGTATTTTTTTTGTCAGTTAAAAAACTGATCACACATTTTAAAAAATTATTTTGAGGTGGTAAGATTCCTGCTATATCCTGATAGATATTTGTATGAGCTAGGGAGGGAAATGTTAGGGTAACTTTCAAGTTGGCCTCTCCATTCATCTCGGGCTCCCCTAGGTCTTCACTGGACTCTTTGGGTAATTGCATGCAGGCTTCATCAAGCAAATAAGTGCATATGGGTGGTTTGATCACACTTCAGTTTCTGCTCTGCATACTGAGGAATTAGGCTTTCTAATGTCCCAGAATTCACTGTTAAATCCTTGCTAGTTTACTTGTCCTTTGTTTGCACCAAACAGAATAATCTCCTTCCAGGAATGCCACAGATCCCTGTCACTTAGCATCAGAATCTCCACTATAACTATCAGTTATCCAAATCCACTTGAACCATCTCAGCAGTAACAGTGATGCTACTGTTTCAGCCACAGCACAAACACCACACACTCACATTATTCTTGAGCAAAGTTCAGTTGCAATCACAAATAACTACTTCTCAATTTGCTAAATGCTTTTTAGTACATTTCCACATTAAGGTATAATTTCCTTTTGACTATCTGTCCAGTTTTATCATTGCTTTTATGGGAGACAGTCTACTTACCTCTACATGCAAGACAAGGGCAAAAAAAAAAAAAAGCAACTTTTTAAAAGTAATCACTTAAATAACCCCAAATGCATAATTAGTAAAGATTCTAACCAACTTTATACTTGTTTCATCACCCTTGTTCCATAAAGCTATATTGCTTATACATCTCCTAGCCAACTAACTATTCATGACCAGAAGTAATAAAACCATCATCCACAGCTTTTTTAGCACTCACTGCTTTAACAAGAAACGTTCATTCATTCATTCTGAAATTTTGTAGTCTGATATAAAAGCAAAGCAAAAGTCAAACAAGTATTTGGCAAAATAAATGTCACCAATTTTCAAAATAAATTGAACTCTCCAATCAAAAGTCCATTTAATGAAGAGGTGAGAAAGACTGGCATGATAACATAATAGTTCTCTGAGAGATACCAAAATTTCAGTAAGGACTATACCAAGGCATGCTATTTTCATACTAGCATAAGACAAATTTCATTACATCCTGCTGAGACTCCAGTAATATGTACCCTGCACTAATAACATTTGATAAATTATTCATCTTCACCATCTAGATGCAAATAAAGGAAGATATCTGGGCCTGATGACATAATGAGTTATTTTCCAATCCAATGATTCATTAAAAAGCAGCAGACTTAACAATAATCCAAGGCTGTTTTATTTTTTCAATTAAAATATATAATACACTAATGACAAAGTAGGAAATAACATAAAAGCTACTTGATATATCTGGCCAAAGACAAAAAGAAAGAAAAATCATCCATACAACAATTTTCCTTTTTTATGTTGTTTCTGGGACTTGAACTCAGTCTGTATGCTGCCCTTGAGATATTTTGCTCAAAGCTAGTGCTCTACCACTTCAGCCACAGTTTCATCTTGGACTTTTAATTGGAAATAAGAGTCTCATGGAAATTCCTGCCCAGACTGGCTTCAAACCAAGATCCTCAGATCTCAGCCTCCTCAGTAGCTAGGATTACAAGTAAAAGACACTAGGTCCTGACTTACACCAATTCTTTGTAATGGATTAGTAAAACAAAATGGGTAGTTCAGGTTATACCATTTCTTTTAAAAATGGTCTCAAATGGACTTTCTATTTCAACCTAACTCCTTAAATCTAAAGTCTACAGGGTAAGAATCATTTATTATGCATAATCACTTTTTTATGTATAACTATCAATATAAATCGTTATAAATAAAATATAAATTGGCTAAAATGAATTGAAATTTGATAGAATAAAAATTAAACTTAAGGAGATATCTTAAAGAAGCCAAGCCTAAAGAAGAAGAAGAAAAGGAAACAAGGGCTCAGTACCAGAGAGACATACAGAGGGAATTGAAATGAGAAAAAAAGGAATTAGTGGAGCAAATTTATCCTGAAAATAAATATGCTGTACCTACCACAACAAATTCACGTGACTATGTTGTACTAGCAGTGATGGGAAAGGATGACTGCTCAGGGAATACTCATTTATTTGTGAATTCTATCAGTTGAGGGAAAGAGAAAAAAAGAAATAATAAAATTTAAGAAAAAAAGGAAAGTGAAAATGTTCATTTTTACATAAAACCCATGTTAATAAGAAAATGAAGAATCACTAATAGAAATAGAGAGGAAGCATAATCGTCAGTGGGACAGCTGATAAGAATGTGAGACTACTGAACAGTCAGTGACAAAGATGTAGGTAATTAAAATACTGATGTATAATTCTAATGTATGGATGAAACAGAACACTAACTTTCCATGTAGAATGTGATGCACCAAGCACTGTTTCTGAGAGCTTTTGTCTTTTCCTGTAAGTAGAAATTCACATTTCATTCTTCTGAATGATGGTCAAAGGTGACTCCACTGTTTTATTAATCATCTTTTAAAAACATTGTTTTATTACATATGAGTGTCACATAAAAGTCAACCTGTTCCAATGAAATTCAATTTTAAGCCTTAAACGCTTTCAGTGGTTATTTATAAATTAGCTACAGACCTTGATTCCATGATGGTATTTGCATTTGGTCAAATACACTATATGATGTTACTAAACAAACTTTATCATTTAAATCATATACTGAAAATTTTAAAACTAAAGCCAAGCACTGCTGACTGACGCTTGTAATCCTAGCTTCACAGAAGGCTGAGATCTGAGGATCATGGGTCAAAGACAGCCCAGGTATGCAAGTTTGTGAAATTCTTACCTCAAATTAGTCACCAAAAAAGCTGGAAGTAGAGCTGTGACTCAAGTGGCAGAGCACCAGCCTTGAGCACAAAAAGCTCACACAAAGCACGTAGGCCCAAGTTCAAGTCCCAAGTCTGTCACCCCCCACACACAAAAAGCTCAAGAATAGCATCCAGGCTCTAAATTCAAGCCCCAGGACTAGCTGCATACATGTATATGTACACACGTACAAATGTACACAAACACACATGCAAATTAAACTAAAAATTTTCTACCGGGAAGTGGGTACTTAAAAGGGGTGAGGCCAAGGTAAAAGTACTTGATGAAGGATAAGAGAAGAGGAAACATGTAGTCAAGAACTCAACATATATCCTATAATATTAACAAGAGAAGAGGGGTAAGTAGGCAAGCGATGAGTAAGAATGTTGAAAGGAGTGACAATTGATTAAGATGATGCACTGAATTCATAAACTGCTTTGTTAAATGGCAACACATTTGTAAACTGCTTAAATAAAAAATTTTAAAGTAAAAACCTGTTTAATTCATTAGTATATATGTATTAGCAAATTCATCATACTAAAAGGTCCATGTGAGAAAAGCCCAAAGTGTTATACATTGTTTGTACAATAATTTCTACACTAGTTGAATTCAGTGTTTGTCTATGGATCTTTTAGGGCCAATCTTTCCTAAATCCTACAGTGTTAACTGTACTAACACTAGAGAGAGAAGGGGAAATATCTCCCTCATACATAGAAGGCAGGCCAGCTTGCCTTCATATCAGAAAGGCATTTATACTGGTATTATTATTGGTCACTCACAAGACAGGCAAGAACCAGGCCTGGAACAGGCATATATATTAATTGAATGATAGAAACATGATAATGTACAAAACCTATACACATATTTACTAACTAATTTATGTTTGTAGCTCCTCTGATTCTCACAAGCTCAACAGGGTACTATTTATCAGCTTCACTGCATCACACATATTACATAAACACCAACCCTCTGGCAACATGGACTCTTATTGTTTACAATTTCCCCTTTTAATTTCTTTTCCTTCTATGTCTCCATAGAAAGGCTGGAGTCTGCTTCAGTACTTTGTTCAACCCAACTAATTTTAAAGGCTATTCATTGTTTCCTGACTTTGTGACCACCCACCTCACCAGCACCAGAGTGCTTGTGCCAAGTTGTCTTGATCTCTTGCTGACTGCTCTTACGTTACACAACTCTGGTACTATTAAGACCACACTGAAAGACTTGTCTAAACCCTAAGCTCTGGGTCAGCCTGCTGGAAAACTTCCTAGGAAAGCAATCGAACACAATGCTGGGTAAAAAGAATAGGAACACTTTGGTAGAAAATTCAAGTCACAAGGAATAAAGAGTAAATGTACTTCAGCTATCCATTTTTACTTGATCAGAACAATTTAAATAGTATCACTGAATATTAGAAGTCCTCCCACCATTTCATCTGTTTTGCTACAAAACATTCATACTTATCACTGGATATATACTAAATTACAACTAAATTACAAAGAAAAACAAAATAATAGTCCCAAGTTTCTATCCCATTAATGTAACTCCTCATATAATACATCTCATAGACAGAAAACATTTCTTATATTCTCACAGAAGCCTCTCTCTTAAAATATTTTCATTTTAAGGGACAAATAAATTGGTCTCCACAGAAACAGCGTCTTTGTCACAACCTAAGTTGGAAAACTTTACATGTATGTAAGTTTGTAATAATGGCACCTATAAAAAGACACCAAAATGAAGAAAGAAATCATTCTTTGTCCAAAGTTCCAGAACTCGAAGTAAAAGTCAATGTAAGTGACGAGAGTTTATTCAGGTACTAGTGTCACTTTGCTATATTTTCAGAACTCAACAAAACAGAAATCAAAACATTCACTAGTAAGCAGATTGAGAGAAGGCTAAAGTAAGATCATAGCACATTGTTTAAATTCCTACCAATTTAAGGGCTTAAAGGCTGTTTAATATCAAAACTACTGTTGCAAGATATGCAAAAGAACCTACACTATAATAATATGAAATTTATGTATAGATACAGGAGAGAACATGAAAATGCAAATACTTATTTGAAAGGTTTTTCTATAAAGATTTTTTATTAGCAGGCATGAGTTACCCAAGAGTTCATTGTGATATTACCATAGACATGTACAATATACTCCATCAAATTTCCCCTTCAAGCTCTCTCCCTTATTCCTCTCTCCCTTTTCTTAAAACAATTTCAACAGGTATCATTATTCTCCTTTCACACATGCATATAAAATACTTCAACCATATTCACCTTTATTCATTTACCTTCTCATTCACCTTCAAAATTTTAAGTACTTTTTCTTTTTTTAATTTTATTTTATTTTATTTGTGAACATACTGTACAGAGGGGTTACGATAATGCATACATTTCTTACCAAGCATTGCAGCCTCCTCCTTTGTTTACCCTTCACATTCCTTCCCAGCCTCCCCCCTCCCTCCCAATCCCAATCCTTCCTCTCCCCCACCCCCCACCCCCGTTCCCCGCACCGATGTTGTAAAGCTCCTTTTGGACATGACAACTTGTACTTCTCATTGTTGCAACAGGTCCACCTGTATCCTTAAATGACTTGTTTTTCCCCATCTCCTCCACAAGTTACACTGACATCAAATATAGTGAAAGCAGGGGTTATACTATGGGGGAGGGACATACAAAGCAACAAAGAAATAATCTTATAAATGCGTTAGAAACACATGCATCTTGTACCTTATTGTTGATATGTCTAATAGTTATTACTTCAAGTTTTAGCAAACCAAGAGTGGATATAACAAATGGTCTACATAGGAAAACATATTCTTACTCAAAGATTTTTTTTCTGGAATTACAATGAACACTTAGTTTTTGGTTTTAATTATCTTTCATAGGCAAAACTATCTTTCATGACAATAATTTGTATAGATTTGTATAGTGTCAATTTATTTTCCACAAGTTAAATCAAGTGCAAATCAAAATACTGCAAGTCAAAGCAGTCTCACAATAATAACAGAATATTAGCATTGACCTTTAATAGAATACTTCAGATCAATTTGATTCTTGCAACACTAAAGCTATGCCAGTGCGTGCAGCATCCATGGCAGCAGTACAGAGCATTATTGCTCTCATACTCACACCTGTTATTGCACCTGGTGATAGAGGCAGACAGAACAGATTTAACAATAATGGCATCCGGAGCCTGTGAGCCACATTTAACTTTTCAACCACGAATGAAAACTTCGAGTCTCCTCCTAGCATTATTCTAGTCAAGCTACCACAAGGTGTGACTAGACAGATGAAAAGCAAAGAAAGCTGGAGAGCTGTTCCATCCACGTACCTGGAAAACTGTCTAAGTATCCTTGCTTTTATTTCATCTTTAATCAATAGTTGAACATATTTGCCCTGATGACAGTATACGGTAATCTAAACTGGAGAGGTTAAGGAAGGGGCAGCTGGAACTTACTGGGCCTTAAATTCATACCTCTCCATCCCTGGAGATAAGAGTTATCATTACTCTTCTATAGAACTGCCTAACAAGGGATAGGTTGTAGCTCAGTGGCAAAGGGCTTGCCTGGCAAGTGCAATGTCCTGGGTTCAATCCCCAATACCAAAAATAAAATAAAATAAATGTCTAACAGTGACATTTTAAAGGATATACTTTTGATAATGTAACACCAAACACAGAATGCCATGTTAAAAACCCACAATATCATATATGAGCTTTAAAAGTATGTATGAAATGTTATTGATATTTAAATACCAAGTAACAGCTACAAAATATATACTTTGCTATCCCTTTCCAAAAATCATTCTCTTCTGAGCCACTACTTCAACTTCTGCACCAAAAGGACTTAAGATCTCAAGGAAAACAGACTTAGAACCAGACAATTGTAATGTACTGCCAGATATGGTCTGATCCTTTTTCTAGTGACAGTGGGAAAAAAGAGGAGAGTAGTCCCCTCTCCTAAGGAAAACCAGGGAGGCTTCAAGGACAGGCAACACTGTAGTCTGGAAGGCTGAGAGAAAGAGTACTCTTTCTATACACAATCTCATATACTTCACAGTACCTTCTACCAGAGCTCCTGCTGGATTCCGATTTTCCACTTCTTAAAACCAATCAACTCAAAAGGCTATCACAAAAAGCAGATTTCAATGAAAAGATTTAGTAAGACTTGGCATGAAGGAGCCACACAGGGAAAAGCCATACCTTCAAAAAATTTTAAATGTCCTTGAATATAATGCCTGAAATAAAAGTTATGTAACCTTGAGAATTTTGGTGTCTAAAGACAAACAAATACACCTTTAAAAATTTTTTTTATATATTCATTGTAAAAATGTTGTACAGAGGGGTTACAGTTACATGAGTAGGGTAATGGGAACATTTCGTAGCCAGTATTGTTATTTCCTCCTTTGTTTTCCCCCTACCATCACTTTCCTCCCCACTTCCCCAACTCCTCCCACCGCCCCCCACCCTGACATTGTAAAGTTCATTTTCAACAATAGTATACTGTACATCTCGTCATCACAATAGGTCAGCCTGCATCTCCACTTTTTTTAAATTTTAAGAACTCACAATGATGATTATGAGCTATTAAATATTGAAAGATAAAATATCATGGCTACAAACAGAAATATATCTGGCCTAGTCTACGGCCATGCCACCCTGAAAGCACCCGATCTCGTCTGATCTCGGAAGCTAAGCAGGGTTGGGCCTGGTTAGTACTTGGATGGGAGAAATACATCTGGCCTATACACGTAATTTAGGAAACAAGACCATATCCTCTAAAAAATTTTAAAACACTGAAGAATTTTCTTAACCTAACCATTTGAGAATTAAAAATGTATAAATTTTGTGGTCTACACAAAATCTTCTTAAATTGCCCTTAAACCCCCCCCCACACACACACACATTTTTGAATAGATTCTCTTTGAATAAAATAGTCTTTTACTACTGGCTCAAATAATATTTTTACTAACTCATCTTCTAAAAGAAGTACCTTTGTAGCAAGGTAAAATCCAAATACTCCATTAAAATTTATTAAACAAGCAACTCCTTCTTAACTCTTATAAAATAATTTTTATTTTCCTAACAAAAATCATCCTTTTCTATTTGTACAAGGTAAGATGGCAAGATGCACTGACAGAAAGGAAACAGGTAATTAACAAATTTTGCCAGCACCATTTACTGAAGAGGCTGTCTTTCTTCCATTCTATTTTTTTAGCTACCTTATCGAAGATTAGATGGCTATAGATCTGTGGGTTCATTTCTGGGTTTTCAATTCTATTCCATTGGTCCTGAGGTCTCTTCTTGTGCCAGTATCAAGCTGTTTTGATTACTATGGCTTTTTAGTAGAGTTTGAAATTTAGTATTGATATTCCTCCAGCACTGTTCTTTCTGTTAAGGATTGTTTTTGCTATTCAGGGTCTTTTATTGCTCCATATGAATTTTTGGATTGCCTCTTCTATTTCCTTGAAGAATGAGGTTGGAATATTGATAAGTATCGCATTGAATTTGTAGATAGCCATGGGAAGTATTGCCATTTTCACAATGTTGATCCTTCCAATCCAGGAGCATGGGAGGTTTTTCCACTTTCTAAGTTCTGTTTTGACTTCCTTTTTCAGGTTTTTAAAGTTTTCATCATAGAGAACCTTCACTTCTTTGGTTAAGTTAATTCCTAGGTATTTTATTTTTTGTGGGGTTATGAATGGAGTTGCTTTCCTGATTTCAGCCATGCTTTTCTCATTGTTGGATACAGAAAAGCCATTGATCTTTGATGGTTAATTTTATACCCTACTACTTTGTCAAAATTTTGAATCAGCTTGAGTAATTTGGAAGTGGAGATGGCAAAATTGGTCAATCACTTGTGAAAACTAAAGCTAGATCCTTATATATCACCCTGTAAATGGATCAAAGACCTCGGAGTCAACCTCTGAAAACATTATAGGACACAATAGGAGAAATCCTAGGTCTCCTTGGCACAGGCCAAAATTTTCTTAATAGAGATACAGAAACACAACAAATCAAAGAAAGGTTGGATAAATGGGATTGCATGAAGCTGCAGAACTTCTGCATGGCAAAGGACATAGCTAGCAAGATCAATAGGAGGCCCACAGATTGGGAGAAGATCTTCACTAGCCAGCCAATGGACAAGGGTCTCATATCTAAAATATACCTGGAATCCTCAAAGAAACAACTGCCCAATAAATAAGTGGGCTAAAGACTTAACAGAGAAACTTCTCTGAAGAGGAAAGAAGGATGGCCAATAGATACATGAAGAAATACTCAACCTCCCTAGCCATAAAAGAAATGCAAATCAAAACATCATTGAGATACCACCTCACCCCAGTTAGAATAGCTATAATCAAGAACTCTAATAACAACAGATGCTGGAGGGGATGTGGACAAAAGGGAACCCTACTGCATTGTTGGTGGGAGTGTAAACTTGTTCAACCACTTTAGAAAGTAGTATGGAGGTTCCTCAAAAGACTCTACATAGAGCTTCCCTATGACCCAGCAATCCACTTTTGGGCATTTACCCGAATGATCACAAACAAAACCATACTAAAGCTACCAGTCAACTGTGTTTATTGCAGTATTATTTACCATAGCTAAGATATGGAACCAACCCAGATGCCCAGCAGTAGATGAATGGATCAAGAAAATGTGGTATATTACACAATGGAATTCTATGCCTCCATCAGAAAGAATGACATTGCCCCATTTGTTAGGAAATGGAAAGACTTGAAGTAAGCCAGGCCCAAAGAAACATAGGTCCCATGGTTTCCCTTATTTGCAATAACTAGTATATGTCTGAGACAAGCAGAAACGGTCAGATAAGTTGATGTTAGGCAAAATGAACCCCAAGATATGTATTCAAATGGCTTTTCTTTCTTGTGATTGTTTCTAACATATTTATAAGATGATTTCTTTGTTGCTTGGTATGTCCCTCCCCCACGGTACATCCCGTTCTCACTGTTTTTGATGTTGGTATAATCTGGGGAGGGGAAGGGAAAAACAAATTGTTTAAATAGGGATACAGGTGGACCCATTGTAACAATGAGATGTACAAGACATTATGTTGAAAAACGAACTTTACAACCTTGGCCGGGCTGGGGGGGGGGGGGGGGGGGGTTGCAGAGGTGGGAAGGGATGGTAAGGGGAAATAAAGGAGGAGGCAACAATGCTTGATAAGAAATGTACTCACTACCTTGCTCATGTCTATATGGTATTTTCACAATTAAAAAAAAAAAAGGAAACAGGAAGGTGATGAGATAGGAGAGAAAAAATATGAAAAGAGGATTTGAGGACAGCCAGAAAGAAGTGAAGTCATTTTAAACAATAGGCAGAGGAAAGGAAATGGTAACAAATCAGTTTCCTTTTTCACTTTCTTCTGCTCAAAATAAGCAGCTTCACAGCAGAGAAAGATAAAGAGGCTTTGAAACCAGGGATCGAGGATTCAAATTACAATATACTGCTGCCTAGCTCCAAAATCAGTAATGTCAGGCTTCCTGTGGAGTGTCAGTGAATTAATGTACAAGAAAAGAGTAGCTATACCAAGAGCTAGAAGTTAATTACAGTTGCTCCCATAATTAATGTAACTGTACTCCTATCAACGGTAAAGATGTTTCTCAAAAGCAAGGCAAGTAGGCTTTCAAATTTTCCAAACACTAGAACCGCAACCTAAATGCCTTTGCTCTTTAAGACTTCTGAAAGACTAGGAAATAGGTCACAAACAAATACATTGATGATGATAATTAAGGTTGTTGGATTTGTTAAATAATTTAATATATAAATTCAGTTAGACTAAATAATTTAATATATAAATTCAATTAGATTAGAAGTCATCAGTGGCATTGTGATGTATTTTCCCGAATGTGAAGGAAAAGGAGGATGTGGATAGCATCCACAGAACTACACAAATCTCCAAATGTCTGTGTACCAAGGGGGAGAACCAGGACTGTTCTTGTGCCTCAAAGCACCTCTGTGATAGGATCATTACTCAGCCACAGCAGGGGCTCACAATGGCTAACAATCTAGGAAAGAGGTTACAGTGTTACAGGGTAGAGTCTCCAACTCCCAGATTTCACCAGTTCTACTCCAAAAATCTGCTCCTCCTCTCCTGTCCCAGGATGGGGTGATAGTTTTTAGCTCATATTAAATCCTCCCAACCTATGTTTTTCCTTTAACAACTTCAATATCTAAAACTAAAACTACCAGTGTCAAGGTCCTGGAGAAAAAAAAAAAACTTGATCCTGGGTAGAGATAAAATTTACTTCAAAGATATACAAAGCTGGGTACAGGTAGTTTATGACTATAATTTTAGGTACTCGGGAAGCTGAGATCTGAGGATCACAGTTTGAAGGCAGCCCAGGCAGGTAAATCCAAAAGAGTCTGATCTCCAAGTAATCACAGAAAGCTGGAAGGTAGAGCTGTGGCACTAATGGTAGAGCACTAGCCTTGAGTAAAAGCTCATGAACAGCACCCAGGCCCAGAGTTAAAGCCCCAGGACTGACCGGGGAAAAAAAAAAAAGGTACACAAAGCTCTAGAGTAGCCCAGAATTATAGAAGAGAATAAAGGTGAATAGAGGTGAAAGACAAAACTTACAGGAGAATATAGAAACACAGCAAAGAACTTACACTGTAAGTCCAACACAAAATCTCTCATGCAGAGTCTCAGATGGGAGAAAAAGGCCAGTCACACACTATTATCTTTTGCTAGTTATCTACAGTATCATTATCGCATTTGAATGACAAACTCTAAGACCCAATTTAATGTGACAGACTTGAGTCCTCTAAGAATTTTAGAGTGAAAGAGCCCTTTTGTTGTCTTACTATTTACAACTCAAGGAACTGAGAACCAAGGAGACTCTGTAGGTTGTTAAAAGGGAACCAATCAATAGTAGGAATAAGAATTCTCCCACACAATTCCAGGACTCTGAACCACCACAACAACCAACTTTCCAGTACAGTTTTAAGAAAGCATTCATTTGCAGAGTTACAATCAAGATGCGGTGTGTTAGAAGAGTAATTTATACTTTGTAAGGACATTTCAATTACTATTCCTTCATTACTCAATAATGTAGAATGATAGTACTGAATGTTATAGAATGTAGTACTGAAACTTCTACCTGAAATCCATTCACAGTTGACATCCTAGCTACAGACTGTGCAAACAGGTTTCCTTTCATTCAAAAGAATAAATAAATGCAACTCATATTTATTCTTTCAGTCTCAGAAGTGATCACAACCTAACTGCTATCTTCTATGTAGTATATTGCAGGATAAAGTTTTAAAAGAAAATGTGCAAATCCCAAACATTCCATACAAAAAAAATGTGAAAACCAACTCAACTTTCTTATCATGTCCCAGTTAACATCAAAATTAGATTTTCTATTTAGGTCAATGATCTCACAAAAGAAAGAATATGCTACAATTAAATAAGCAATTACTCTAGTTGCCAAATTCAAGAGAAAATTAAACCTTTATTTCTAATCTACCAAAAAGCTGTCAAACTATTCTAACCTGCCAGACTTCCCCTCTGTCTTATCTCTCCCCTGTAACTTGGTTGTGAAATAAGCTATTTCTCCAGGCAATAAAAATTGGGTTTTAATTTTTTTAGCATTTTTAGTACATTTCAGCTTCCTACCGAAGTTTTAGATGTTACATCTCCAGAAAGAAACTCAGATATGAAGAAGCAAAGAATTATTATAAGTATGCAAGGGGTTATAATTCCATAAGTCAGGTTCTAAGTACAGTGCATCTTGATCAGTGTAACGCCTTCCATTGTTTCTCCCCATCTTCTCCCCTTAATATTTTTAAAAAACATACATTATTTAGCCAATATATTTACCCTCCATTTGGGAAGTGCAAAGTAGCAGCTGTCAGTTTTCTCTAAGTTGATGGTCTCCTCTAGTCTCACTATACATTACTAACAGAAAATGGTAAATTCTTCTAAAGAAGAATTTAGGCACATATGGTATAATTTTTAATAAAAGGAAAATCTAATATGAAAAAAATATTTCTTAAAAGTATAACTGGGTCCTTAAAAATCCATAAAGAAAACATGCTAATATAGGAGCTTCAAACCACAATTAACTAGCTGGATACAGTGGCTCCCATTTATAATCCCAGGTACATGAGCAGAGATTGGGCAATCAAGGACAGTTTAGGCATACAAGTTTGACTCCATCTCAATCCATGACTGAGCATGGTAGCATCTCATCATAAGCAATAGGGGAAGTACAATGGCTAGGCCTACTGGTGTGAGTTTGTTATCCTCAGGGAATGGGAAAGCACAAATAGGAGGATCACTGCCTAGGCCAATCTGGAGTTAAGGCAATACCTTATCTTGAAAATAGCCAACACAAAAAGGTGCTAACAAAGTGGTTCAGCAACCAGAGTGCCTGCTTAATAAGCATGACCCCTTAAGTTCAAACCCTAATACTGTCAAATATTCTCTCTCTCACACACACACACAAACACACACAAATGAATTGCTATTCAAGTAAATAGCATAAAGTTTAGATAAGAAATAATACAAATTCTTTCTAAGACTGATGCTTTATCACATAACAAGCATTAATACAGTTGAGAAAATAGAATTTCTGAGAAACTTTCATAACCCAATATATCAAATGCCTGAAATGATCAACATAAAAGCCATTAAAAAAATCAATTTGACATTAACTAATTTACATTAACAGTTTCCTTCTACATTAGTCTAGACAATGATGTTTTTAAGATAGTTAACAATACTGTAGACTTATCCTCATGCAACCTGCCAAAACACTATAAGGATTCCTAAGAGTTAACATGGAAGCTCCCTTTTACAGAAGGTAAGTCAGTATTCAAGCAAGGAAAGATGGGGCTACTTGATTCATCATGTAGTAGAACTTCTAACACTAGGGCTGGGCTGTGTGAAGCCTCTGGTACTCACACTATAAAAAATTTCCTGAAAGTGGTGCTATGGCTCAAGTGGTAGAGAGCTAGCCTCGAGCTGAAGAGCTGAGGGACAGCACCAGGCCCAGAGTTCAAGCCCCAATACTGAAAAAAAAAAAATCCTTTCCTCCATCAAATCCAAGAAAACATTATAACAGTGCTCAATTGAGAACTACACTATATTATGCACATAACCTACTAAGCACTATGTACCATCACACCCAACTCACCTCCTGACTAAAGAAATCAAAAGTTAATGAAATGCCTGTGTTCAGATAAATTGCATCCATTAATGATAAAGGTGATTTTAAATTATAAGAAAATGTGTCTGAGCATAAAAGAAAATGTAAGTGATGAACTCATTAGAGAAGTATAATTAAATTTAACACAATTCAAAAACATATAAAATAATTCTGCAACTATAATAAAGCAGTAAAATCTACAAGTTTATATATTTATTCATATTCTGAAAGTTGTAATGGTTGAAAAATATTAATTAACTAACTACTATTAAGAAAAACATAAACAGCCACGCATGGTCACTCATGATACCCAAATTCTTGGCTACTTAGGAGGCTGACACACATGGTCGCTTATGATACCCAAATTCTTGGCTAGTTAGGAAGCTTAGATCAGTAAAATCACAGTTTGTGATTTGCAAGCCCCCTATCTCAAAAGAAAAAAGTGGGCGTAATGACATACATCTGTCATCATAGAATAGTAGGGAACATAAATAGGAAGATTATGCCCATGTTTGCTTAGGGAAAAAAATTAGATCCTATCTCAAAAATAATTAAATGTTGAATGGCCACTCCTTTGTACAGCTACTTAAAGATTATAAAAATATTTTCAAAACTAATCAAAACATCTAGGCTCATGTCTATAAATCCTAGACAGAAGGCTGAGATCTGGAGGATCACAATTTGAAGCAGTCCAGGCAGAAAAGCAGAGAATCCAGGACCTCCAATAAGTAAAAAGCTGAGTTGGAGGTGTTGTTCAACTAGTAGAGAGCCAGTCATGAACAAGAAAGCTTAGTGATGTGACCAAGTTATAAAATCAAAGAAATACAGTCAAGACAGGAAGTACTGGTTTTTCTAACAGAGTCTTTTTAAGTAGGGTAGGGTGATACATGTCTGCAATCTCAGCACTCAAGAGGTAAAGGCAAGAAGAAAGTCCATGACCAGCCTGGAGTATATATGAGAAGGGAAGAAAAGGGAAAGAAGGGAGTGGAGGGGAGGATAAAGTTTTAAATTTCCATAAGTAATATTTACTTGCACTCATCTGTTACAAAGTTATACAATTAGGATAAATTTTATGAAGACAAGATTATTTTAATATTTTTCTTGATTAAACAACTATATATTTATGTTGGAAGAAAGACAGATTTACTTTTGGTTCAGATCTTTCATATGGAAAGAAAATTTAATGACCTTACAAACCAAGACTAAGGTATGCATACATATACTTACATATAAATCTATACATATATGCATATATATATACATACACACACATACACATATATATTTAAAAGAATGTGAATTCTTTAGATACTATAATTCATCCCATACATTAAATTCTATATCTTGTTATCAAATTTACATGAAAGAAAATCTTTAAACTCGTTATAATCTGGTTATTATCCCCTTAAAAAAAAATCAAAACTTTGAGTAGGGAATTTTTCTACTCTGATACAGCACAAAAAAGAAGGAACGGGAAAGGGAAGAGAAAAAAGGGGAAGGAGGAAAAGGGAAGGGATGGGGAAGGGGAAAGGAAAGTGGCTTTGTATGGCTTCAAGTTAATTACAATAAATTTGAAGATGTTCAATACCAGTGTGTCTTATGAAGACACCTCTCACACTTGGTGAAGCATAAGTAGCGGTAAGCATGCAAACAGGCTGTGGCCTGTGGCCTTTAAGGCAGAGTTAAGAAGAGAGTCCAACTGGAATCAAACAGGAATCAGTTGCAGCATTATCCTCTTGTCTGGCTATACTCCATCTGCCCTTCTGGGCAGGGCACTGCTTCTCCACAGCTAACTTCTTACCATTTAGGGCACCAGCACAGAAGATGTTTTCTCTGCATAACTGAAGAGGTTTTCATAAAGAGACTATTTACTACATTTGGGCAGGTGAGGAAAACCAACAAGAGCCAAATTAATTCTCTAGGACTGATATCAATAGGGAGCCTTTCCACCCTAAGCCTGAAGAGGCAAAGGAAAGGAACAGTTACTGGAACCAGAAGATAACAGAAGAACAGACAAGGTCACCAGACAAAGGCTGTGGCCTAGAGGGAGGAGAAACAGCCAAACCACAACAAGGATGAGACAAGATGGCAAGGAATAAACACTCCTACTTCACTCTATTGGCACAGCTGCCACCTACCACTGGCTAAATACACCTGTGTGCCGGATGGCAAGAATCCCGCTAATATAGCCATATAAGCCAGTCTAGGTAGGAACATATCAAGGTGACAAGGGCCAAGCAGAAGTTACCCACTTCTGTTTAGGACCCTAAGATAAATGTAAAGAAAACTGAAAATAATATATAAGAATTTCAGGTAGTGCAGATGGCTGGTATTATTGTATGTAAATGCTATCAATGAAAGAAAAGTAACATAGTAGAATGGAGTAGAACACAATTAAGATCACATTAATTAGTCCCAAATTGATACATGGGTACAGGACAACTATACATGCCGGAGGGAATAATCCCAGGGTTAATGAAAACACTTTATATAGTCAGATTGAAAGGAGAGTTGTTGTTGCTGAAGAACAGTTAGAACAAGCTAGATGTCCAGATATCAAGGAGAAAGTATGGGTAGACATTGAGAAACTGATCTCCTAATATGTTCCAACTACCTCAAAGGATGGATCCATTAAATCTTTTCCATTTTAATCTTGGAAACTGATCTTCAAGAGAATAACTTGTTGAAAAAGAACCAACAACCAGTTACTGCTACCAGGGCTACATTATTTCAATGACAGGAACTGTGCAAATGAAGTACTGGCAGTAGAAATAGAAAAAAGTCCCTTGATAGGCTCTATTCACCATTAATAAAGAGATCAAACTTAACCCCTTTATAGTTTGGTTTCCTCACCTGCATGTACAGATTCCAAAATTAATCCTGCTGTCCTCAAAGCACTCTGGTTATACCACTAGCATCAGCTTTCACATTCTCACGCAAACCAGTGGATGAGCATTCCAATCAACCTCATCCTCACTGAACTTCTGCTGTAGACTCGTCCATTTGAATCCAATGAATCTACTCAAATCCAAAGTCATCAATAAGAACTACTCAGTTAATCCAGTCTGGACATGACTTTCCATTTCCTACAGAAATTACATCTCTGCAAGCCACCTGTCAAACTCTTAAGCTCAAGTTGACTACTACTGATCTTTTAAATGTAGCCAGGCACTGGTGGCTCACACCTGTAATCCTAGTTAGTCAGGAGGCTGAGATCTGAGGATCGTGGTTCAAAGCCAGCCAGGGCAGGAAAGTCCATGAGACTCTTATCTCCAATAAACCACCAGAAAACTGGAAGTGGCACTGTGGCTCAAGTGGTAGAGCAGTCACCTTGAGCTGAAGAGCTGAGGGACAGCACCCAAACCAAGTTCAAGCCTCGTGACCGACAAAAAAAAAAAAAAATGGACTTGACTTCTTATAGTAGTTTCAAGTTCACAATAAAATGAAACCGAAGTACAGTTTCCATATACCACTGCCTTACCACTACCAATATCCTGAAACAGGGGTAAGATGGTTATAATTAGAAGCTTACATTGATGCATCATTATTGATGCCGTGTCCATCCAGAGTTTACATAGGGGCCAAAGGTGATGTTATCCATCACTGGAGTAATGTACAGAATAATATTACTGTCCCAAGAATATATCTTCTATGCTCTGCTCATTCATTTCCTACCTATTTCCAAGCTACTGGCAAGCAGTGATCCTTTCATTGTCTCCTCAGTTCACCTTTTCTAGAACACCACAGACTTGAAATGCTATACTACATAGTCTTTTCACATTAGTTTCTTTTAACATGCATTTAGGATCCCTCAATGCCTTTTCATGGTTCGATAGCTCATTTCTTTTAGTGCTGAATAATACTCCATCATTAGCTGTACCACAGTTCTTTCATCCATTTACTTACAGAAGGACATTGTTATTGTTTCTAAAGTTGAGTAATTATGAATTAAGGTATCATAAACAAGTGCAGGTTTTTATAGACATGTTTTCACTTCATTTAGGTAAATATTAAAAGGTATAGCCAACTAGCCTACATAAGATTACGTTTAGTTTTGTTAAGAAAATAACAAACTTTCTTTTTCTGCCTTCTGATCTGAGCTTCACACTAGATCTATTTAATAGAAAAATAAAAATAGGACTAAAACAAACAAAAAACTGTGATCTTATTTCTTTATTCATTTATAAGCCAAACAAATATACTTCCTGGACGTTGAGTAAGGTCAAGGACAAAACTTTATGATGTTATTCCTCAAATATTAACTTTTATAAAGAAGCCCAATAAATGTCAACAGAGTGGTACATTGATAATGTAGTTGCTCACTGCACTTCCAACCATTACCTTTAATTGTTTCCTCCACAACCTCCACCACCCGATCTATCTGTTGAACCTAGAAAAGAAGACAAATGATTAGACAAGCAGTTTAAATGGAGAGCAAGAAATTGTTTATGTTTCTAGTTCAGTCAATGTTATATATTTTTCTAATTACACCAATTCAAATTTTATTTACTGGAAATATAAAAATGGATATCAATATTCTATGTAAAAATTACATATGCAATTACTACCTTCCTTTCTACCAATAACAAATAAAGAAATAATATTGCATTTAAATAAATTGACATGGTTTGAGTTAGGATAAACTAACCACATCAACTCAACACTACTCAAAATGTAAGTTTAATTAAAATATATTTCTTCCTACAAGGTATCAAGAAAAAAGGTTTAAAAAATAACGAACCTACACAAAAGAAAATGCTAGGAGATCTTTCCCAAGTGCCATGTTTCATTAATTTTTTTAAACTCTTTCAATGAATTTCTACTATCTGTTAAGGACTCTACTGAATCTCTGGACTATAAGGTCAAAAGATAAAGCTTTTGTTCTATATAAAGTGATACAGGAAGATTGCCCAGGGTGCCACTGGAAGCCAGATGGAAGGTAATAAGTCACACTTGAGGAACCAACAGTGATGGTAAGTGAGGAGAGGAGAAGTCACTAAGGACAATGAATGAGCAGGGCTAAGAGTTTAAAGAAATACAAGAGAAGCCAAGGAAAATCAGCATTCAAGAAACTGAAGGAAGAAAGTCAGATAAAAGAGGACACAGTAGATCCCCTAAAAATCCTTACAGTATCATTGTTTTATTACAGAGGAAATCTACGGACCCTAGAAAAATGAAATCAAAACAAATATAAAATGGAAATAATGCAACTTGCATCTGCCTCCATCCCATATTGAAATGCTGCCAATCAAATTGCTCATTATGATAAGTAGCCAACAAGATGTTTCCTGGCATTAAATATTTGTATAATAGGGGCTGGGAAGGTAGCTCAGTGGTAGAGCGATTGCCTTGCATGCCTGAGGCCCTGGGTTCGATTCCTCAGTATCACATAAGCAAAAAGAAAAAAGCCAGAAGTGGTGCTGTGGCTCAAGTGGTAGAGCGCTAGCCTTGAGCTGAAGAGCTGAGGGACAGTGCCAAGGCCCAGAGTTCAGGCCCCACGACTGGACCCCCCCCCCAAAAAAAAAAAATATATATATATATATATTTGTATAATAAATCTTTTCTGTAGCTTTTTAGTTTTTACAAGAAAGAGAAAAAAACTGAAAAGGCTGGTCTATGTACATATGCCATATATATAAATAGATCTACTGCCTGCATTTTACCAGTTACCTGGTACCTCATTGATTGAATTTCGCACAATGCAATCATCTATATACCTACTGAAGTAAGAATGGTATTATTATACCACAGTGCTATAATGAACCATATTGAGAGCTTTTTAAAAAAATAATAATTTACTTAAAAAGCAATAGCAAGTTCAAGTCCCAAGACCTGATGCATGAGCACGCGCATGCACACACGCGCGCACACACACACACACACACACACACAGCTTGATAAAAGTAAAAGAGTATTCCTATTAGTGAGAGAAAGTGGGAAATGTGAGTTTTTAGTTTAAGTTAGTGCAATTAACTGTTTTGTATTTTTTATACTTTCAATATGTTTTATATACTGAAAGGTAACAGAGAAAAAAGAGCTAGATAAGAGAAATAATCATCATCAATGAAACAGGTTCTTCAGAAAGAACACAGATAATGAAACAAGCCCAGAGACTATTAGGGAAGAGAAAAAGGGCATAAGAAATGTGGGAATAAGAAATGTAATAAGATTATTATGGTCAGATTTTATGCTTATATGAAAATGTCACAAAGAAACACATTTTGTACAGTTAACATCTGCCAATAAAAAAAAAGTGTTATGCTGGATGCTGATGGCTCACACCTATAGTCCTAGGTACTTGGCAACCTGAAAACAAGAGGATCGCAATTTGAGGCCAGCAGAGGCAGAAAAGTTCGTAAGTCCTCTAAAGCTAGGCACAGTGGCTCACATCTATCATTTCAGCTATATGAGAAGTTGAGGTTGAGGTTATTTATTTAAGTACAAATAAAGTTTATGATTACAAACAAGTAGCAATAAAGTTCATTGTAGCTTATCACTCACAGTAAATATATATTCAAAAACATATTAACAGTGAATCTTACATTAGGTGAGTTTATAACAAAACTGAACAAGGCATTATGTTGCAGAAAAAGTTTTCAGCAAGAAATACAAGAAATAGTCCACTAAAATATGGTATTCATACTTTACAAGTATATAGGAAATAAAAAGTAAAAGTCTTTTGATATTCAGCAAGTAAAAGTATGTATAAAGGATGCAATGGAAAGCAGAAATACAGAGATTTGAGAAAAGAATTCCTTTGGACTGACACATCCATGGCATTTTTTAAATTAAATATTCTTTTTAATTTTAATTTTAATGTCAACATGATGTTCAGAGGGGTTATAGCTACATAAGTAAGGTAGTGATTACATTTCTTGTCTAACTTGTTACCCCTTCCCTCATTTTTCTCCCTCTTTCCCTCCCTTCCAAGCCCTCCCAAGTTGTACAGATCATTTCCAACATATTGTCTTGTGCATATCACTGTTTCGTAGATTCCCCCTTTATCCTTTGTCTCACCATTATGTTGAAAGCTCCATTTATTCAATAACTGATTTAAAGAAAAAATTATGTACATTTCCCTTTCAGCAGAAAGAACAATGGAGGAAATAATAAGGACGAAAGACAGAAAAGAGAAACCAAAAAGAAACGCAGTGGCAGTGGAGGGTAGAAAGCAAAAAACAGGGCAGAGGAGGAGGCACAAAAACCTAATCCTGAACAACAGGATGAACTCCAAACTCACCTACAGTAGTGAAAAATATACTGAATTCATGCTAAGAAAAAAGGAAAGCTGTTCTTAATTAATACTGTAAATTGAAACCCTGAATACACAAGAGCCTATTCTCTGGCATATAATTCAAATAAAATAATATAAATAAAACAGTATCTTGTGTCCTTCGGGCACTTAGTTATAAATACACAGGAAAAAAGGCAGGCAGTTTGTTCTATTACTGTCACCATATGTTCTCCACAATGAGGGAAGGAGCTGGTGAATAAACAATTCATAAATAAAATTAATGAGTCATTCTACTGAAGAACTTTTCAAAGAAGTCCATAAAAACATTTGTTCCACTATTTGAAACTACTTTGAATTCATAACTAAATAGGCAGTGAAGAATCAAGCACATACAAAAGTACCTAAAGCAAATACAGTGCTAATGTAACATTTCCTCATTATTAGAAGCAAAGCTATCTGCAATATCCAGTGGTGATGGAAATGTTTTCAGTCTGTGCAGGCCAATATGGCGCACACTAGCCACATGTGGTTGTAATGTACCTGAAATATAGCTATAGTGATGGACATAGTGAAATTTTAACTAGTTTAAATTAGAATTTAAATAGTTATCTATGGCTAAGGAATCACATTGAGAAGGGCAGGTTCAGGGAATGGCTAATATAGCCACCCTGTTACAGAAGCTTTTTAGAGAAGCCCTAGGAAACATCTCAAGCAAATGTCTGTCGACTAATAACATTTTCTTGCCAGACACCATTCTCTGTTGATACGAGTCTTCTGCCAGAGGTCCATCCACCATCAGCATTACCTTGTAGTAGCTTTTTCTCCGAAGGTATCAGGAACTAGATAAGTTCATGGCTAGAAGAATATAATGACAGCTAACATTTCTGAGACAATGACTTTGTTTCTGGCTCTGTGCTAATAGATCTTTTATATTATCACATTTAATACCTACAAGGCTCCTATGTAAGAGAAACTGCAATTATTTCCAAGACAGAGAGAACCAAGATGCAAAGATATTCAGAGAGACTTCTGCCAAATTGTCTTAGGAAATCTTGCCAAGAAATGCCAAAAGACCTCCATAAAGACAATTCTAAGGACCACAGAATGCTATCCAACTGAACCTATACTTTCAGGAGACCCAGCTAATGACTCTCCTTCATAGGCTCTCCCACACAAATCAACACAGGCACAAACGTATTCACTGCACCGATGTTTACTAAAAACTCTGAACTGCACATTTTTCTAACAACTAGTATAGCAGTGAAAAATGCACAGTTGTTGCTTTCTGGACCTTATGCTCCAGTTGGAGGAGACAAAGACATGAGTAACTCCATTTACTATCATGACAGAAATCACAAGTCTGGAAGTAGAGAAAGGTAGAGAGGACAATTTTGATATACTGATGAAAGTAAACATCTGGACAGTAATCCAAAGATCTGAACCAAAAGCAGAGTCACGACATGAACCTCACAAGGGAAAGTAAGGACCAGGGCTGACACAGAAATGATATAGACGGACTATAAGATCAAGAGAGGGACAGCCCGTGAGGGACACAGGGGCAGATGGGGCAAAATAAACAGGAAGCAAAGATTATGTCAGACATTGTGATTCAAGCCATGCATTTTAGAGTTTATTCTATTTTAAAAAAAGAAAGCTTTTGGGAGAGTAAAGAGAGTGGTGTTATTGCTCAAGCTAATGGTATTGAAAACTTTCAGACACTACTATTTATCCACATCCCTCAATTACTTGGTGTGACTCTTATATTTATACGAATCTGCTGTGGTTTTAAAGTCTCTTGAATTCATCTCAAGACAGACACACAGAAACTTCCTCATTAACTACCTCAATTTTAGCAATACATAAAGAGCAATCAGTTTTTCTCATTTTAATTAAGAAAGAGCATATGAAAACTTTAAAACCACTTAAAATTATCATTTGGTCACTAGTCATTACCTTAGTTGTTATTAGGTTACTTTAAGATGGTTACAGTAATTAAAGAAATGAAATTTGAATTAATTTAAATGTGAATTTAAATAATCACTTGAGAACTGGTACCAAAATGAAAAAATATACATTGAACTTCAAAAGAAAAA
Source organism: Dipodomys ordii (assembly GCF_000151885.1). Lineage (NCBI taxonomy): Eukaryota > Metazoa > Chordata > Mammalia > Rodentia > Heteromyidae > Dipodomys > Dipodomys ordii. The sequence goes on from NW_012267346.1 coordinate 555,246, forward strand.
AAAATGATATAAGGACCTAATTTCATTCTTTTGCATGTGGATATTTAGCTTTCCCAATACCATTTATTGGAAAGACTATCATCTTTTTGTTTTCTGTATGGCCTTGTTGAAAATTAGTTGGCTGTATATGCTTACGTCTAATTCTAGAGGCTCTTCCTTATGTTTCATTAATCTATGTATCTATTTTTATGTCCAGTGCCATATTTTTGGATTACTATGGCTTTAAAACATTGTTACTGGTCAGGCACTAGGGGTTCATGACTGTAATCCTAGCCACTCAGGAGGCTGAAATCTGAGGATCATGTTGTTCAAAGCCAGCCCAGGCAGGACAGTCTGTAAGACTATCTCCAATTAACTACCAGAAAAGCAGAAGTGGTGCTATGGCTCAAAGTGGAAAAGTGCTAGTCTTGAGCAACAAAGCTCAGGGAAAACACTCAGGCCCTGAGTTCAAGCCCTACAACTTACATACACACACACACACACACACACACACACACACACACACACATACACACACACATGTTACTGTGGCTTGGAATTCTATGCACTGTTACTGCAGCACTGTCATGAATGTTTGGTTTTGGTTTTTTTTTTTTTGGTGCCATACTAGGCTGTGAAATCAGGGCCTTGGGTTCCTACTTGGCTTTCTGGCTCAGGGTTGGTGCTCTACAACTTACAACAAGCTACATGAGAGAAACATCTTCAAAGTTCCTCCGAATGCTGCTTTACTTATGTATGTAGTTTTCAAAATTAAAGTATTCACATTTGAAATTGTCTTCATGAGTTCTGACTTTTCCAGATTGGAACATCCAGTCTGGAAGATGTTGAAAACCACTACAAATCACACTGATAACTGCCCCTGCCATGAGTGGATACCTGTGGTCACCACATTTCTATCCCACTCTTCCAAAAAGGGTCCACTTGCCTGCAGGGCTCACAGCTGGCTCTGCAGGAAGCTCTGTCATTGACAAAATTCTAATATCAAACTAAATATTCTGCTTCAAATTGCATGTTTCAAAGTGCTACAACCTGAGTATTAATTTGTGGTTTATTGGGATTCCTAGAAATATAGTATAGCACTAAAGATAAGTCAGACAAATAAGCCCTAAGCTCAAAGGTCATACTTGTTACTAATACAGGAAATCTACATAAGCATGCTTCACTATAATAAATGCTATTCCTACTAATACTGGATACTGCCATCATTGAGAAAAAAGATCTTAAGAAGAACACAACTCCTGCCAAACAGACAGAAAGTGGATTTCCATTTAAGCTTTACACACAAATTGCCAAGTAGTCAATTTCACCATGGTCTAAGGACCTATCCCAACAGAGTCTCCAGGAAGTGAAGTTCTAGACTTAAACTAGATGCCTCTTCCCAGCCAGAATGTAAGGTGTATAATGATTTTATACACACCTGCATTCCCAGCATGTTGAAAAGTGTGCTCACAGTAAGAACTGGATAAATGGAAGAACTGGTTATGTGGCAGGATTTGGAGGGCCAGGACTTGAGGCCAAGTCTTCTGACTCCTGAAATCCATTAATCTTTTCTTTTTTTTTTTTTTGGTCCAACCTTTACTAGGAAATATCCTATATATTCAGATTGACTAATGTGAAACAAACTTTCTGTCAACAAATAAGCCTAAGAGAAGGAGGGGACACTAAAAGAGTTGTAGTTACAAAATCAGAGAACTGCCCACAGCTAGACACAGAAGGACCGATGTAAAGCAAACAGCAGCAAGAAAAATGGCATGACATGAAAAAGACTACGATGGATGGCTAATCGTAATAATTAGCCAAAAGAGGTCAACTGTAAGGAAAACTTTCTAGATCTTGAAAACATTTCTATAAAACATTGGTATAAAAAAATCAAGACTGTGCTAAATATAAAATACACGTTTACTTTCATGAGAAGAAAAACAGTTTGGTTAAGAAAAGAGATATTCATTGAAGGTATCTGTATTTGTAATTCTATTCTTTCTCCTTCTCAAAGAAATGAGGAAATACAGAAATGTGGCAGGTTTGAACCCATGTTTGTACTCCAGGACAGGCTGATGAAATCTCTCCTCCCCTTCCCACAAGCGCCCAGTCCCCCTCCCCACCAGGGCTTATCACACAGACAGTATCAATGACAACTAGATCACATCAAGGGACAAGGACTGATGGTACAAAGAGACTGGGGAGACAAACCACCACTAACCTAGTAGTCTCACTTTGTTGTTACTCTGATTATTAAAGTAAACTGAATACCCCACACTATGGGCTCAATGTGCTCCCAAAACTCATGTGCTGAAATCTCGATCCCCAAATTCATGAAAATAGTACGTATGGTGGTGCAGGTCTTTGAAGATAATCAGATTAGATGAAGTCAAGGAGGTAAAGTTCCCATGATGGGAACCATGGATTTTTAAGAGGAAAAAGAGAGATCTTAGCTGGAACATGTGCTCTGTCTTAACACATGAAACCCTCACCAAGTTATGATATATCTCAGGAGGCCCCCTGCTCTGCCAAGCAGATGCTAGGGCCATGACAAGGACTCCTGAGCCTCCACCTCTGTGAGTTGAACACTATATCTAGCTACAAATAGAAAATGGACTAATTAATCAGCCTCTTGTCTGTGTTTGTTTGTTTTCTATGTATCCAAGGCTTGCTTTGGACTTTCAATCCTCTGCCTCAGGCTCCTGTGTACTAGGATTATAGAAATACATCACCACACCCAGCTTATTAATATCTTAAATGTTTATTTCATGGGCACTTCCAAACATAGGCAGGTATGGTATCTTTTAACTAAGGGATTCAATAAATATCCTGCTCACCAACTGATCCCCCCTTAAACATCAGCTCTTTATTGCAATCATTTGGTTAACAGAATTGACACAGCCTCCCTATGTTGTGACTGGCAAGAGTCTAGAAAACAACAGTATAATCATGGCTGTTTTACTTTACATCTCTATTATCACCCTTCATTGCAGAATTGTTGTTAAGAAGTAACATTCTTCACTCAGTCCGCAGATAAAATTTACAATTCCAAACATCCTAGTAGAAGTATTTTCCCATGGTGCTGGAAGTAAACACCTATTTTTTTTTACCTTTAAGAACAAACTTTTCATATTATAAAATCCATTTGTTTCTTTACTTCAATTTACTATATTTGAGAAGGTTTCTGACTTGGTTCCAATTGTAACAATTCTAAAAAACAAAAGGTCTGTATAAATACCAATTGTAGATGATTCTGATTTCCTTACAAAAATTGTCTTTTGAAAATATTTACTTACGGGTAGATCATCTTTGTTTTGTGCCAGACTTTGAACTGAGAGTTTCACACTTTAAAAATTGGCTTGCTTGCCAGGCACCACCGGGTGGCTCATGGCTGTAATCCTAACTACTCAGGAGGTTGAGATCTGAGAATTGTAGTTTGAAGTCAGAAGGAGCCAAAAAGTCCCCGTGAGACTCTAGTCTACAATTAACCACTCAAAAACCAGAGGAGATATGTCTCCAAGTAGTAGAGTGCTAGCCTGGAGCAAAATAGCTCAGGAACAATATCCAGGCCCTGGTTCAAGCCCCATAACCTGAGGGGGGGAGGGGAGTGGGGAGAGAGAGAGAGAGAGAGAGAGAGAGAGAGAGAGGAGAGAGAGGGAGAGAGAGGGAAAGAAAGGGAGAGAGAGGGAGAGGGGGAAGGGGAGGGAGAGGGAGAGAGAGGGAGAGGGGGAAGGGGAGGGAGAGGGAGAGAGAGGGAGAGGGAGAGGGGGAAGGGGAGGGAGAGGGAGAGAGAGGGAGAGGGGGAAGGGGAGGGAGAGGGAGAGAGAGGGAGAGGGAGAGGAAGAGGAAGAGGGAGAGGGAGAGGAAGAGGGAGATTAGCTTACTTTCTCATGGCTGGTGCTCTACTGTTTGACAAATTTCTCCAGTCTAGCATTTTGCTTGTTAATTGGAAATAAAATTTCTAGAACTTTTCCAGCCCAGTTGCCTTTGAACTTTGAGCTTCAGACCTTAGCCTCATGAGTAGCTAGATTTATAGGTATGAGCCATATGCACTTAGAAAATGATGTTTGACAAAGAATAATAACTTTACAATAGTTTACACTGGTGAATATGTAATTAAATCACTACACTGAAATGTTAATGGCAATGTAATTCTAGGAAGTTTTTACATTATGCTACTTTATTTTTACTAATTTTAAGTTAAAATAAAAAGCCCACTGTGAAAATGAAGGTATTCTGTAAGCCAGGCCCAAAGAAACATAGATCCCATGGTTTCCCTTATTTGCAATAACTATTATATGTCTGAGTCAAGCAGAAAAGGTCAGAGAAGTTGATGTTAGGGAAATGAACCCTAAGATATGTATTTAAATGTTTTTTTTTCTTTCATGCAATGTTTCTAACACATTTATAAGATTATTTCTTTGTTGCTTTATATGTCCCTCCCCCACGGTATAACCCCTATTTTCACTGTATTTGATGTTGGTATAATTTGTGGAGGGGAAGGGAAAAAACAAATCGTTTAAATAGGGATACAGGTGGACCCATTGCAATAATGAGAAGTGCAAATCGTTATGTCGAAAATGAACTTTACAACTTTGGTGGGGAAGAGAGGAGGATTGGGGGGGGGGGACAGATGGAGGATGCGAAGGGATGGGAAGCGGAAACAAAGGAGGAGGCTGGAATGCTTGATAAGAAATGTACTCATTATCTTGCCCATGTAATTGTAATCCCTCTGTACAGTATTTTCACAATAAAAAAAAAAGAAAATGAAGGTATTCTGTATATTTCCTGAAAGGTAGAAAGTATTTACATGAATACTTAAGAAGTAAATTATAAACTATCTTCAACAGAACCTTAATACGTAACTTAAAATACTTAAAAAGCTCAGAGGGACAAAAATCTCACAATAATGGAAAATAAACATCCAAAATAATCTTAAGATCATAATATTAAAAGACTCAATGATTAAAAGTCTGAGTAAATTTTTAGAAGTTATAATAATTGTGTTGCTGTGATACAGAGAGGATTTTTCTTTTTATTCACTTATCAAGACAAGTGTTCTTGAGTAATATTTCTCTAATTATAAATAAGTCAGATAAAGTAAGTACAAGGAATGCTAATGGTATTAAGGGGGAATTGTGTGATGGAGCAAACAGTCTGTTCAACAGGAAAAAAAATGTTAGTTGATGCTACAGCTTTGTCTCAGCCCTGAAAATTGTCCTCCATATTTACATCCTCTTTGTTTTTTGTTTTTTCTTTTTCTTTTTGGCAGCACTGGGGATCAAACTGGAGTTTCAAACATGCTTAGCAAGCACTCCGCAGCTGAGCTACAACTCCAGGGCCTCAAAACAGTGTCTTAAGAATCTCCATTTTCCCTTAACATATTCCATGCTCTTCTCTGTACATACTGAATCTCAGAATTGTTACCATAATGTGTACATAAAAAAGAGACTGGTGAGACCACAGAAAACCTGCTATTCCAGTAACATTAATTCCTTGGGATGAAATCTAAGATTCACTCCAAGTACAGACCACATTCCATCTCACAAATAGTTCTAGCTAGTTTCCCATTTCCCTAGCACAGCAGGGTTGTGTTTAGAGAGGGGGTTAGTTTGACATGAAAAGATAACTCAGGAGTCTTCTATTCATTTCATTCCCTAAACCAGGAGAAATCAAAATGTAAACAGACAAATAGTGAAAACAGCTAATGTTACCAAACATTCTGGTTCTGTTTGTTTAAAGTGAGAATGTTTGTTCAGAGATTATTAAATTTGCTGGTGGGGTGAGGACTTCACAGGAAACAAGTTCATTACACTGAGAACATAATACAAGGACTTGTTGATGGTATACCAAGCAAGCAAAAAGAAATGCATTATAAAACCCAATTCAATTGCCCATCATTCATCTAACCTTTTAGATGAACATACAATATTTTAAAATATGTTTTAAAAGTTCATAACAGCTTGATTTAAAGATGAATGGTGAGCTTTCCAGGCACATGGCACAGAGAAGCAGTAACTCACTTGGTAAACAAGCGCTGACTGAATGCCAATTACTCCATGGCATTTTATGAATCAGGCTACAAACAGAATGACAGAGAGCAGGGACTGGGCTCCAGACTTCTCAGAGCCAACCTTCTAACAGGGAAAATCCCATGCCAGGAACAAAAGACAATGGGAAGATGCTTTCGGGCAGTTAGTCAATAAGTATCCAATGGATGTCTATGAAAATATGGGCACTTTGACAAGGACTGAAAAGCTATCCTCCTGAGGATAAACATTTAAATAATAATGTGGACTTTATTGAAGCAACAGTATAAGTAAATCAAAAATCACAACTCTAAATATGAAATGGTAACTGTGCTAAGTTAATACAGCAGAGGACAGGGAAGCAGAAGGCTGGATCACCAAGGACTGCATGCAGACTAGGAACGGCAGACTGTGCTGTTTTGCAGTGGAATCTGATGTGTGTGGTGGTAGTGGGTGGGGGGAATTGAGTATGTAAAGGTAAGACATTCCAACAACATACCTATATGAGAGGGAGTGATAAGTATGCAGTTCAGTGGAAAGAATTGAGTTGATGAAGAGAGAGAGATGGCAACAAAGACCAGATTATCATGATTATTATGATTATGTGAGCCTCTCCCTATCTTCTGCATTCTCTCCCCCCCCCCCTCCTGCCTTTTCCTTAGAGTAAGGGGTGGGCTGGGAAGTCCTAGGGTTCTGATTCAGGACCTTGAGTAGGTGCTTTACCACGTGAGTCACACCTCAGAACTTTTCTGCTTTAGTTATTTTTTGGGTAAAGTCTTGTGTTTTCTGCTAGAGCTGGCCTTAGACAATGATCCTCTCTCCTATAGTTCCCACATGACTGAAAAGAGCCATAAAAAATCTTGACCATTATTGAACCTCTGTCTAATGTTCTTGAAACACAACTAACCTGCAAGCGATGATCATACAATCATCATTACTTTTCAGTAATGACTATATTGTTTTTCTGCAGAAATCTGAACAAGTCTTATCACTTTCTGTAAGTTGTTTCTTTTCTGCTCCCTTACACTGAGGTAAATATCTTGTTTATCGATTGTTAGAATGAAAATAAATACTTTTTTTATTCTTCAAAAAAAAAATCTTGACCATTAACGAGGTCTTACTCATTTTCTTCCCAACCTAGCCCTGCACTGCAACCCTTCAGATCTCTGCCTTCCAAGAAGATGAGATTACAGATGGGAGTCATCTCAGCCAGCCACTAACATCTCTCTTAATGAGAAAACCTACATTGTATTTTTGTAGTAAAATGAAAAGGTTAAAATGACTTGACAGTCTCAAGAGCAATAAAGAATATTAGGACAGCTACAAATAACCTAGAAATAGGATTAATCTGATTAATCACGTAAGGTTTATCTTTTAGTCCACCAAGTGAAAGCTTACCCCAATGATACTCAGTCCTTTGAGGTAGTCCTGGCGAGGCTGGGCTTGAGGAACACAGCCAGCAAGCACTACTTTCTTGTTCTCCTCTTGAGCTTTCCTGAAAAAAGGAAATAGAAAACAGTCAATTCTTTCACTCACAAGAATATTCTTGGAAGCTACTGGTGCATATAAGCCCTCAAAATAGTAATAAACCCAGCCAGCAGATGAGGACAGCTCCTCTTACAACTCATTAAGATAGCCTAAGACTTCCACACTATATATTAACTTATATCACCAAAGGCCATGTTGACAACACACCTAAGATTGTCTTCCATTATTATGTCAGTATAAAACAACCACTCAGAAATGGCAAGGATATGAATCATTCTTGAAAACTACATTTTCCAGAGAAACAGGCTTACCCTTCAAACAAGTCACTTATTTTAAAATTCAAAGAAATGTGCATACTTTCCTAGTCTTTGGCCAATATATAAAACAAAAGGTATGCTTCAAAAAAAAAAAAAAAGCTTAACCAAGAGAAATAGATACACCAAAGGTATAATATCCCATGTCCTTAGAATTCCTGAATCTTTGCCCCCCTAGGCAACCTACAGTTATTGGTCACTTGTGTTTACTAAAGACACCAAACCATCCCTCACATATTCAAGAATAAATATATAAACAGAGTTGTATATTATATATATATTGTGTGCACACATATATATATGCATATTTTATTCAGTTATACACAGGTGAATTTTTGAGAAAGTATTTCTCAAATATGAAAACCTACATGAAAATATATGGTCAGTTGTATAAGTATTTTCACATCAAATGTTATGGCTTGGATCTCTCATAATATCTGAAGGCTCCAGCATTGAATGAAGGCTTGGTCCCAAATGGAAACATGTTCACAGGGCTCTGGGAAATTATTGGATCATGAGGGTTCTGACTTCACTGATGGCTTCATAATCTCTTGGACTCCTCTGAGATGATGGAAATTTAGGAGACAAAACCCTAGTTAAAAGTAGTGTGTTCTTGTTCCTGGCCCCTTCTTCTTTTCTTTCTTCCCACCTTTTACCTACTCCCTTTCTCCCTATATCTGTTTGTCTGTCTCCTCACTCTACTCCTCTTCCTGGCCACATGAAGTGAGCAGCTTTATTCCACCAACAGCTTTGCTGCCAACAATAAACAATATATGGTGCAACCTCTGAAACTATGTACCAACACAATCTTTTCTAGATGCTGATTTTCTCAAGTATTTTGTCAGAGTAATGGAAAGCTATCACAGACAAACAGAAAAAGTAGAAATATTGGTTCAAAGGTATCACATCTGGCTATTTTATCAAGTATTTCTTTATTGAAGAGGGATTGGGACATACACTATAGGAAGATTATTTACTTGTTCACAGGCACACATGTACTGGAAGACTCTGCTGGAAGACAGTAGCTAAATGTAGAACTTTTATCTTTTCCTACAAGTTCACATACTTTACCTACCTTAAAATTAAATTTTTAAGTTCTCAACACTTTGACAGGCTGCATCCTATGCACCTAGGTCCCTACCAATCTCTAAGCCTCTAAAACCCACCGAGAAAGCTGAGGTTATCTGCCGTCCAGTTTCTGACTTTCACTTTGGACTCTAGTCCCACCAAATGAGAAGTCTCTATACCTGGGACACTTTCTTGTCTTTTGCAACCTTTTCTAAAGAACTAGAAGCCAACAAAAATGTGAGATTAGTTGGACCTGCTTTCTGCGATCAGAAATCACCTCATTTCTTCTAGAAAATACAAAGAGAAGGATGAAAGTAATGAATAGACAGAATATAAATCACTTCTTTAAGAGCACCTGTAAATCTTCCATTTCAGTGACTTCCTAGAGTACTTTCATATAATTCTCCTAATTAGAATCCTGAAAACACTTGTAAATGAAATTTCCTTTTTAAAAAGAAATCTTAGTTTGATCAACTGCATAATACATCTAAGAGAATTACTGCCTGGCTCAGCCACATAGTTTTACCATTTTATCAATACTAAGCACATCACAAATATTTCTTTTGTAGCAAATGTGAAAAGCTTTTATCAAATGAAAGCATCTTTCCATTTTCATTAACAACCTCTACAAGGAAGTTAACATCCATTGTTGGACGTAAAAGCATAGCTATATAACACCTAGCTAGAGTCACTGGCAAACATCCAAGACAGACTCTGAGATCACTAATAACTAAATCCAAATAAAAAGCCTGTTTCCTATAAAGTGAAGTCATTCAATTACTTAATTAGGAAGCATGTCTCAGACGTTATAGTGAGTGCTTAATGACACAGAAATGAGGAAAACCAGTGCCTTGCACTCAGCAAACTTATATGTCTTATAATGGAAACATCATAAAGACCATAAACAACATTAAGTAAGATGATTTCAGTGACAGAGAGATACACAGGTAACATACCAGGAAGGCAAAGGACAAGCACAGACAGAAAAGGGCTAAAGAAAGCTTCATGAAGAAATCTGGGAGGATTTTTACCAGCAGAAAGGACTAGGATGGAACAGATACACAGGATAAGACAGGAAGGAGAAAGCAGAGGAGAACACTAAACTCTAGAAGAGCTTGCAATTCACGGATGACTTTCAGGAGGTCAGAAGAACACAGAAAATTAAGAAGAAAGGTTCAAACTAGATGCTAGATTTAATTATTTATTGGGCATTATTCTGAGCTGCTACTGAATTTGGCTTTAAAATGGTATGGCAGACCATATCTACAGATCTAAACCAAAAATCATAGCCTCGTCAGGAATATTAATGACATCATTTTGTGTAACCAAAAAGAGCAGTGAAAGTTTTAATATAAACTCTTTGAATACTCTTGTTCTAAACATTCTCTTTTTAAATTCTGTTCTTTTACATTAGTAAGCTTTATTCCGGTTTTTCTTCTGAAATATACCTATCAGACAGTTTAAAAACCCTTTTGTCCTTCAGAACATGAATGCTTATAAGATAATACCTTAAGAACATTTAAAATATTATGAGTGTCTTCTTTTTCAGGTAGACCTGAAATGTTAATTGAAATAAAAACTGGACATAAAGTTAATTTGATATAATAGCTTATATTTTCTTGAAACATTTTTCTAAATTAAAAAGTGACACTCTTGTCTAGAGTACTAACTTGAGTAATGTAGACATGAAAAAATCATGCCCTTTTCTGAGAATCAAATGCAAGAAATAATTCGTACAGAAATCTTAAAATTTACAGCATTACATTACTGATGGTACACCAACACTACCCCTTTATTTCAATAAGAAAAGTGAAATTCAAAAAAATGTGGTGACTGAGCAAGAGTGAGTGACGGAAGTAGATGAGCATCCAGATGGCCTGCTTCCATGGCCATCACTCCCACTGAGGCCCCTGAAGGACCCGGTGGGGGATCAGCAGGTAGGCACGGCTGCTGAGACCAGACTCCTGCTCTATCCTCCACTACAAACTATGGGTTGCCATCTGCCTTGTGTAGCAAGGGTCTGTGACATACTTTGGAGAAAGATTTCTTGTGGCTTTACATTAAAGAGCAAAAAGTGACAATAAGGATAGAAACAAACTTCATGAAGAGGTTAAGAAAACTTGGCTCATTATAGAAAGGTATTTCAATGAGATGCACAGATTAAAAAAAAAAACAGCTATAAAAGCAAAGGGATAGGGAAGGAGAAATGATGGAACCAAAGACAGTGGGGTTGGGATAAGAGTAGAAAGCTGTAGCAATAGAAACCAGAAAATGTGCCTGGTGAGATTCCACACTGGGTAAAGGATCATCCACTCATTCAGGTCTTCACACAGACCATCACCATCTTACTAGGATTGAGAATCAAGACCTGAAAAGCCTGTAAGGCTCTTCAATTGTCCTGGTACTCCTAACTCCTACTATTCTTTCCATACTCATTCTATTCCAGACACATAGCCTTCTACGTGTTCTAAAAAGACCCAGCCAAGTGTCCACACTAAGCTTATGAACCAGTGTTTTTACCAGTGACACGTCATCTGCCCAATGCCCACAAGGCTCCCCTCCTGTAGAGAATAATTATTATTATTCTCTACAGCACCAACATCTGGTTCTCTGCCTTATTTCTTTACACCTCTCAGCTGCTCCTCGAATATGAAATACTGTTAATTTTGTAAGTCTGTCTCTACCCCTCTCCCAAATTGAATTTCCATAAAGACAGAAGTGTATGTGTGATTTGGAACACATGGGAATTGCCAGACTTAGGTTCATCTAGCCTACCATGCTTTAGTAGCAAAAAGGAGCAAGGGAACTATAAAAGTACAACCATGAGACATAGCTGCATAGACGCAGGAGGGACCGCCACACTCATTGGTAAAGTGGGGTTAATAACTGATTAGGAGTAAGGGCTGGAGCCAGGATGCCTAAGTTTTAACACTGCCCCTGGTGTTTGCTAACTGTGCCACCATAAGGGAATTACTTGACCTCTCTACGCTTCAGCTTCTTTATCTCCAAGAGTTCCTACCTCCTAAGGCTGTGGTGAGAATTCATGGACAAAAACATTTTACAATGGCTAGGAAATTAGTAAATACTTGCTATTCACAGTAGCAATATCACATAAGAGAATTCTGGAGACTTGCAATGCTACATGGAAAGAAGTCTAAAATGTATGTATCATTTTTGTAAAGAATATATAAAGAAAGTATATGCATATGGAAACTGAAAGGAAATGTCCAAAATGTAAAAAATGACTTCTTCTACTAGGTAAAGAATTAAGAAAATAATCCCCCAACAACAAATCCACAAAGAAACAACTGCCCAATAAATAAGTGGGCTAAAAGACTTAACAGAGAAACTTCTCTGAAGAGGAAAAAAGGATGGTCAATAGACACATGAAGAAATGCTCAACCTCCCTAGCCATAAAAGAAATGCAAGTCAAAACAACATTGAGATACCACCTCACCCCAGTTAGAAT
>NW_012267346.1:567887-574905 GCF_000151885.1 Dipodomys ordii
CATTTGTTAGGAAATGGAAAGACTTGGAAAAATTATATTAAGTGAAGTAAGCCATGCCCAAAGAAACATAGGTCCCATGGTTTCCCTTATTTGCAATAACTAGTATATCTCTGAGACAAGCAGAAACGGTCAGATAAGCTGATGTAAGGTGAAATGAACCCCAAGATAAGAACTCAAATGGTTTTTCTTTCTTGCTATTGTTTCAAACACATTTATAAGATTATTTCTATGTTGCTATGTGTGTCCTGCCCCCACAGTATAACTCCTGCTTTCACTGTATTTGATGTTGATATAATTTGTGGAGGGGAAGGGAAAAACAAATCGTTTAAATAGGGATACAGGTGGACCCATTGCAACAATGAGATCTACAAGACATTATGTCGAAAAACGAACTTTACAACTTGGGGGGGGGAGGGGAGACATGGAAGGGTAGGGATGGTAAGGGAAACAAAGGAAGAGGCTACAATGCTTGATAAGAAATGTACTCATTACCTTGCTCGTGTAATTGTAACCGCTCTGTATAGTAATTTCACAATAAAAAAACTTATTAATATAAAAAAATTAAGAAAATAGATATTCCAACATGCTCTTAAAGCTTAACTTGAAAATAAGACAAGGAGCAAGGGCATCCCCACAGCTCTGGGAAGGCATCCTGACAACCCACTTCAAAGGAAATCACCCCCAGACCAAAACCAAGTTAGTAAAATATATGAGTCGTATGACTCCCTATCTCCCATCCTAACTTGCAGTAGTAACCTCAAAGAGGCTCCCCAACATTACTAGCACTCCTCTTGGAAAGTGGATTTGGTCAAATGAATAGATTCAATCGAGCTGGTAAATGTTTCACACAGTATCTCTTGTAGGCAGTCATGTAATTCCGCTTTAGTTCCTCAAAGGCAGACAGTCCATTAACTCGAAATTTCCTGTTTAATCAATGAATACAATTCATTGTTTTTATTATATTCAGCATCCAAATAGCTTCCACTTATTAATCAAAAAGGTATATTCGCTACACTGAGATATATTCCAATTTATGACCAAATTTGTGGTCTTGTTTGTAAAATCTTGACATGCTGACATTTCCTTATTATAGACAATATAGTGAATCTAACTGAACTGGTAATTGATTGTCTTAGATAATCTCTGTGCATATAAAATCTCAGCTGTGTACCAGACATACGAGACTTTCTAACCTTGTCATTTCATTTTATAAAAAGGAAACTGAGGATTAGAAAGATTTAATAGCTTGCCGGAGGTCACAATAAAGACAGAGCCATTACTTCAAGCCATCTATCACTGCCCTTTGCTTCAATACAATAATGCCCTAAGCCAAGGGTTACAAGATCCATAAGGCTGTGTGTCCCTATCATAAATAATCTCACAAAGGCCACATATATGGATTCATTTCTTTCTTTACTAGGTTTCAGCTATTACTTCTCAAAGTCAGTTTCTAATTTCTCTACTCAATCTACTTGTCACCATTTCCATCCCTAAGAAACTTTGTAGAATAAATCAACAACTTCATTTGCGAACTGATTAATGAAATATTTACTTTGTGCCTAATATATGTGTGTACAATGCATGCTTAATGGACCACCAGATACCAAGAGGAATTTGTGCTTCAAGGAACACACATGAAGCTGAAACACCTCTCCCAAATTTAGAATATGTAAACTGTACAGAAATACAAATGAATACTTTCAGTAAGACTATCATCCACTTTTAAAAGAAATCTCTCAAATGACCCTTAATTACCCTATGTTTTTTAGTTATTTACTCATAACTTAGCTCCCCCAAAAAGCTCTCAACCTCCTTTCTTTTATCTAGAGTATTCTACTACTCTATTCCCTTGGTTAATAAGGTACCCAAGCTTGAACTTCTAAGTACCTCTGTGAGTCACATTTCTTTATGAAGTGTTAGATGCACATGTTATTTTTATTTATAGGTTCTAATTATTATTAGTAAGCAAGAAGAGTTCTCTTCCTCTATCTTCCACAGTCGAAAGTTCAATGGAATTTTGTGAACTTCCAGATATTTAAAATTCACAAACATTCATATATGAATCAATGGTTTCTTTCATGTTAGGAAGGTGAAGCTCTCTTTTCTCAAAAGGATTACCATCAACAAATAACCTCAAGTATATGGTATGTTTCATTTCTAATATGGAGACTATCCCCATAAAATAAAAAAGCAAATATCTGCAATTAACTCACTGTTCCTAGGAACAATATCCTGATAACTGAACTCACAGCAACATTGTACAGACAAAAGCCTTCTGGAGAGTAAAGAGCAGGGAGAGCACTAGAGGGCACATCAGTAGCCCTCAAGAAGGCAATGGCTGAGAAAAGAACCACCAATCAGCCACTGTACTGACTGCTTTGTCATCCAACTATTGTACATTAATCACTAGAATGACTACACTTAATACATTAGTTAATCAATTAATACTCTGGGGTAAAAGAAAGGAAAGTTTACAGGTTGTATTCCAATAATAATTGACTGAACGTGATAAGCAGGTAAGAAAGTTCTATTGCTTTCTAGCTTTAATAAAATACTGAAGGGAAATGCATTCTTGGACTTATTTCTACCTCCATGGACCTCAATACTACTAGATCTCAACCTGGTTTCTGGTAAAAGACACACCCAAATTTAGAATTAATGATAAGTTCTTAAAATTTATAAAAGATTATGAGGATAACTGTTACAAACTTTTTAAAATAAATTTTCCAAAGTCACTTTTCAAGAAGTAATAAGCATAAAAGCTGGCCCACTCAAAGGAGCAAGAGAAAAACCCTTTGTTATTAAAATAATATACTACAAAGTAGCAAAAAAAAAAAAGTGTCAACAGAGCCCTTGGAAAGATAAGAATAGGCAAGGTTGTCTCCTTGGCCCCTACATTCTGGGTGAAATTAACTTCCTTCCAAACATTCAATGGACTTCAGTAGCTCCTCTTGCACAGATGGAGAGTTCTTACTGAAGGGGAGGGGCAGCAGGCAGAAAGGAACCGGATGTAAGGACACTTAAAAACTCATGGTTTTGTTGAACTAGCTAATTTAGTTTGTATGGTTCTTATGGAAAAATATTTTAAACATTCTGCCTCAAATTATATTACACTAATCATTTCTGTAGACTTCTGCTCTACTAAACTATACGCCCCTTGATACACATGACTCACTTGATAGAACTTGGAGTGCATTGTCAAGAAATCTTTTCCAGATTAGTAAATGGAAGACATTCAATATCAGAAATGATCAGTATAATGAATTATTAACTAATATTGTCTATTACTAGAAAAATTACTAAAGTAAATTTATTAAATTTATGTGATAAGTAGCCAGACTTAGTCTCTCAAAGAAAAAAGAAAACACCATTAAAAGGGAATGTAGTCTTTTCATCAACTGAATTACAGATAATCAAATGTAATATATTTAATTAGTGCTATAACTTATCTGCATTTGAATTTATGGTTAATCTTTTTATTTTCACAGATCAAATAAACCATTTTTATTTTCATAGTCAGCACAGACAAACCCAGGAAGCACCCTCCACTTCCAGTTGCAAAAGTACAGCAATTTCAATAAAATAGTGCCTACAATCTCTGTGAAAATGCATTGGTATCTACCAAAAAAGGGGCAAAATAGTATCTTCCAGGAGTGATGGGGAGATGGACAGTATTCCTATCTGCAATGCCAGCCAGAAGACAAACATTAACATCAGCTCAAACTATCAACATTAAAAACTCTGAGAACTGCAATTAGCAACATGTCCCAAACAAACCAAATTATACCACAATATGTAAACTATTAGCATCACCTATCATATGTCCACCACATGGAAAATAAAGCTTAGCTGAATCATACAGAAAGGGAGTTGAGGTTGAGCCACCTGGCACTGGAAAAGACCATTCAGTATATCTCTTCCAGGTCCAATGCTTGTCTCCTTGAGAAACAGCTACAATAAAAAGTCTGTTGCCAATTGATGGTGGCTCACACATGCAATCCTAACTACTCAGAAGGCTTATATCTGAGTTCAAAGCCAGTGGAACTTCTGACTTAACCTGCTGATAGTTAATGAGCAATCACTACATACAAGGTATGAAATATTTGGGATCAAAAATTATCCTTGCTAAGCATAAAGAGTAAAACTTTGATTTAAATATACAGTACTACCAATTATCCAACTATTTGTACAACACAGAGCATTCTTCAGATGCTTTGTAACTATGAGGACTAGTTTATATCTATGGTTAATTTAGAAGATCATTTCTCTCTGGAAATTTTTCTCAGAATTCTGACATTCAGTATTTCCTTTAAGTAACTATGTATTCTGCTGATGTACAGTAGATCTTGCACAATAATATGTACAAATACGTGTGTAAGAGATAGAGGGAGAAACCAAACACTCTATTAGGCTAATGCTAACTCACTGTAGTCTCAGAACTACTAAGCAAAATACTATAAGTCATTTGGACACTTAAGCTAACTATTATGACATATATATTGCATTAAAAAATTCCTAATTTGAAGCTAAAAACAAAATAAATAGGCCTGCAAAGAAACAAGAGAATTCCACTTAAAATTCCTATATAAAAGCTGCTGTTAGACATGCACCGGTGGCTCATGCCTATAATCTTAACTGATCAGGAGACTGAGATCCAAGGATTGAGGATCAAATCCAGGCAAGAAAGTCCATGACACTCTTATCTCCAAATAACCACCAAAAATGCCAGATGTGGAAGTGTGGTTCAAGTGGTAGGGCACCAGACTTGAGCAAAAATGATAAGTGCACAGGCCCTGAGTTCAAGACCAGGTACTGGCACCAAAACAAAAAACAAAAAAAACCCTGCCCTTAGTGGAGCAAGTTATAAAGTATATTGTGATCACAGCCTAATTTAAAATACCAAAACATGTTCATTGCAACAATATTTACTGTAGCTAAGATATGAAAACCCTGATGCCCCTCAGTAGACAAACGGATTAAGAAAATGTGGTATAGCTATACAATGGAATCTACTCATCCATCAGAAGAACAATACTGTACCATTGGTAAGGAAATGGAAGGACTTGGAAAAAACAATATTACACAAAGTAAGCCAGATCCACAGAAACATAGGTTGTATGTATGGTTTCCCTCATTTGTGGCAACTAAACTGTACATAAATTTACAAGTAAGCACACTGATACACTGGGATATAAATTATGCGGGTCTCTAGACATTCACACAGACGAAAGGAAGATATGCACAGAAGCAGAACACAAAGGCTCAATAGCTATATGCATATGATCATATAAAATATTTTATGAAATGATCACCAAGAAAAGGAAACAAGAGGTTTTTTTGTTGTGGCTACTACTGCTGCTGTTGTATTTGCTGTCTTTTCCTTTTGCCTTGTTAGTTTGTCTTTGGGAGAATAAGAGGGGTCACAGAAAAGGTGGAAGAAAGGATAAACAAATACAACAGTGGTACTCACTAGACACTATGTGGAAAATGAACTTTATATCTTACGGGTGTGGACAGGAGGGGAAAACTGGAAGAGAGCTAGGGAAAGGGAGACATGGTTCAAAAAGAACTATACTCATTATGAGACTCATGTAACTGTAATCCCTCTGTACATCATCTCTACGATAACAATAAAACATTTAAAAAATAAAATGTAAATTTAAAAACCAAAAAGGGAAACATGAGAGTTCCATTATCTTCTAAGTATTTCTAAAAGGTAACATTAAATAACATAGTCTGAGCCCACAAAGGCCTGAGACAACCAAATGAACGAGGCATGTGCCTTTACAACTCCCAAAAATTCAACATCTAAGACAAAAACATACAAATAAAGAACTAGGAAAGTAACACCCAGTTCATGGGCAACTTCAGTAAAGCATTTAAAAGCTGACGTTTACAAAGGAAACTTATGAAACAAAGGTGAAAGGGATAGTCAATGCAATCTCCATAATTTAAAAACAGATAATTTGAGTACCCCTATCCTCACAGCATGTAGCTTCCAGAATTATCTATAAGAAGTACTCTCAGCCTAAAAGTGATTCTTATAAAAGGGTCTCTAAGAATTAGCATCATAACCAATTTAGCTGAACAATATCAACAAAGACTTAAACCTATCACAGAACTCAAAACCACACCTACAATACCAGCTGCTAAGTTCTCTGTCCAAAAAGTATGGTGAATCCGCAGCTAAGCATGATTTGACTGTATTTGAATATGCAATGCATTAAACTCAGACCATGTAAAGTCCACAGGTCAAAGGTCTGTGTTCTTTAAAAGGAAATCTTAAAGAAAACAAAAAAGTGAGCCGGGAGCTGGTGGCTCACGCCTGTAATCCTAGCTACTCAGGAGGCTGAGATCTGAGGATCACAGTTCAAAGCCAGCCCGGGCAGGAAAGACCTTGAGACTCCTATCTTCAATAAACCACTAGAAAACCGGAAGTGGCGCTGTAGCTCAAGTGGTACAGCACTCACCTTGAGCTGAAGAGCTAAGGGACAGCGCCCAGGCCCAGAGTTCAAGCCCCATGACCAAACAAACAAAAAAACAAACAAACAAAAAAGTGAAGGGAAACTTAAGAGACTGAGATTTAAGATATGTAGCAGGTTTTTAAAATAAGCAGAATTTAAGTTTATTATCTAAAGTCTAACATCATAAGCAAGGTACTGGTGGCTCATGCCTGTAATCCTAGCTATTCAGGAAGATGAAATCTGAGGTTCACAGTTAGAAGCCAGCCCAGCCCATCAAGAACATCTTTGAAAAGTTGTTTTGTTTTGTTTCTTTTTTTTTTTGGGAGGGGGGGTCAGTCAAGGAGCTTGAACTCCAGGCCTGGGCACTGACTCTGAGTCTCTATGTTCTCAAGGCTAGCACTCTACCATTTGAGCCACAGTGGCACTTCCAGCTTTTTCTGCGTATGTGGTACCAAGGAATTGAACCAGGACTTCATGCATGCTAGGCAAGCATTCTACCACTAAGCTGCATTCCCAGCCCAGTCCTTGAGACTCTTTTTTTTTATTGGGGGGGG
>NW_012267346.1:574960-660934 GCF_000151885.1 Dipodomys ordii
AGCTCAAGGTGAGCGCTCTACCACTTGAGCCACAGCACCACTTCCGGTTCTCTAGTGGTTTATTAGAGATAAGAATCTCACGGACCTTCCTGCCAAAGCTGACTTTGAACCGGGATCCTCAGATCTCAGCCTCCTCAGTAGCTAGGATTATAGGCGTGAGCCACCAGCGTCAACTTCCTTGGGACTCTTATCTCCAATAAACTACTCAGAAAAAGCCAGAAGTAGTGCTGTGGCCCAAATCGTAGAGTACTAGCCTTGAGCACAGAGAAACTCAGAGACAGCTCCCAGGCCCTGAGTTCAAGCCCCATGACCAACAAAAAGAAAAGCAAAGAAAAAAAAGTAAGAATAGTGGTCACATGTGGAGGCTGGGAGAGAGCTAGGGCATCCATGGGCAACCCAATACCCTTTTCCAGACTGGCTGGTAAATTTTTATTGCTTGAACTGGGTGATAGTTACAATAGGATGTTTGAATTAAAATACTTTGCCAACCTACGTATTTCTGTATAGCTTTTTCATAGTTTCATTCCACAATAAGATTAAAAATAAAACTGACTGATGTTAAAAAAAAAATGACTCTAAAACTGAGAGATTTTCCAGCAAACAAAAAGGAGAAGAGAAAACTGTGGCAACTGGCCTCTGAAGTCTTTTGAACCTTCCTATGTATCTCAGAAGCCACATAAAAGTGGTTTTAACCCATGGCACATAAACAGGATGTCACAGTTAGCTGGAAGAACCCCAATGCATGCTCTTGGGGGAAAAATACTGCATATGGTCCTCCCACCAGCGCAGATGCAACCAGGATGACACTGGTAAGACCAACTAGAATTGTTATTAAAAGGATTTCAAAGAGCACATTTAATAGTTGTTTATTTGCTACATTTTTGTGGCAATTAATTAAAACCTATTCTACTGAGAAGGGTGACAGGAAAATTAATAGCACAAAAAGACCCAGAACACTCTGTCTGTTCTCCTGGGACATCATTACTTCCCCTTCTCAGAACAAGACTCTAAGCTTTAGGAAGGGTGTGCCATTTTAGATGTGCAATGTTCTCCAGGCTCTCATGTGGTAAAAGCCTAGTTCCCAGGGTGGTGAGAATGGCACAAGTGTGGACCTTTGGAAGGTGCAACCTCATACAAAGGCTATTCCTTTCTTTTCTGCCAGTCCTGGGGCTTGAACTCAGGACCTGGGCACTGTCCCTGAAATTCTTTTGCTCAAGACTAGCTTTCTACCTCTTGAGCCGCAGTGCCACTTTTAGCATTTTCTGTTTATGTGGTACTGAAGAATCAAATCCAGGGCTTCAGGCATGCTAGGCAAGCAGTCTACCATTAAGACATATTTGCAGCCTGCCGGGGGAGAGGAGGGCAGGGTTATCCCTGATGGCGACTATAGTACTCTACCATCTCCCCTCCTCCTCCTCTTTGTTCTTGCCTCCTGAGGCAAATGGTTGTGCCCAGCCACATTTCTAGCCACAATGTACAGCACTCTCATTGGCCCACAGCAAGAAGGACAATCAACCTTGGAATGGAACCTCCCAAACTGTAAGCCACATTGAAACTTCCTTATGAAATATTTGTCCCACATACTTTGTTCTAGTGGTGGGAAGCAGACTAAAACAGCATGGCTTCAGAAGGGAAATTCTACAGTGATTATTGAGAGGCCTCCATTCAGACCCTGGCTCTACCATGAACTGACAAAAAAAAAAAAAAAAACTGAATCATTCTGGGTGCAGGTGGCTGATGCCTGTACTCCTACCTACCCCAGGGGCTGAGATCTGAGGATCACAGTTCAAAGCCAGCCAGGGCAAGAAAGTACCCATGAGATTCTTATCTCCAATTAACCACTCAAAAAAATGGAAGTGGGGGCTGGGAAGGTGGCTCAGTGGTAGAGCGCTTGCCTCGCATGCATGAGGCCCTGGGTTCGATTCCTCAGCACCACGTAAGCAAAAAGGAAAAAAAGCCAGAAGTGGCTCTGTGGCTCAAGTGGTAGAGCACTAGCCTTGAGCTGAAGAGCTGAGGGACAGCGCCCAGGCCCAGAGTTCAAGCCCCACGACTGGAACCAAAAAAAAAAAAAAAGGAAGTGGAGCTGTGGCTCAATTGATAGAGCACTAGACTTGAGCACAAAGAAGCTCAGGAGCAGCACCCAGACCATGAGTTCAAGTTCTACAATCAACAACAAAAAAAAAGTGAATCAGTTCTTAGCCTTGATTTTCTTACAGAAAATTAAAATTTAATTGAAAATGAATACTGAAGGTTTTCCTACCACTAAGTATATATGCAGTTTCTGTTCAATTTTTTATATGTAGTTGATGCAAGAGAAAACTATCTTTAGTCCACCTAAAAATTAATAAATGAAAAAAGCAAAGTCACTTTAACAAGTTAAATTCTATCTTTTTCTACCAAATTTCATATATTCAGATACTCTATATATCCATATATTCCATCTTCTATTTATCCACTTGTAAACTATGATAAGAAGGAAATTCTGTGGAATTTTTAAACTTCTGAAGCCCTGGGTTCGATTCCTTAGTACCATATAAACAGAAAAAGGCATAAGTGGTAGCTCAAGTGGTACAGTGTGAGCCTTGAGCAAAGAAGCTCAGGGACAGTGCCCAGGCCCTGATTTCAAGCCCCAAAACTGTGGGGCCTGGGGAGGGGAGTGGGGAGCAGCTAATAAATTCCACTTCTTTTCTTTCATTCCCAGCTTTTAGCATGCAAATTTCAACATCATATATTAAAAGCACTACATATGAAGCACAATTTCCAAATTACTACACTAAACCTCTAAGAGACAAAAGTGAAATTCAAAGAAAGAAAAAGTGTCTTAAAATCCCTCTGTACAACTTCTTGAAGATAATGGAGGAGGTGAAGGAGGAGGAATAAAATGAATGTCGCTGAAGATGAAAGACAACTGCAACTGTCCTGTAAATATGAAGAATTACTGTAATAACACGGAGGCTTCACTTACTATACCGCTTTAGGCTTTCACAGGACAATTTTCACATGCAGCATATGCTGCCTCATGCATCCTCATAAGTGAAAGGAGGAACTTGCAGAAGGAAAAGAATGCAGTTCAGAAGACTGGGCTAGAAATGGAGGAATGAAGGCTTGGAGCTATCTGGGAGCTCCTACATCACAGCAGGAAGCCATCTGAGCTTCCCAGAAATGTTTCCTTAAATGAGACAAGTCCTGAAAGCAACTGGCACTGAGTGAGCAAATTTCACTTAATGAAAGTGTCCCCTTCTGCTCTATGGTGCCATCTGCAAACAGAAGGCAAGAAACACCAGTTTCTAGATTTCAAATTCCCTGTACTAGAAGCAAAAAGGTGGGAACTTCTGTTGTATGTCATGTGTGGCTTAGTGAAACTCAACTCTCCTCATGTTGATAAAATATATTTGAGCATATATTGCTTACCATCATAACAACAACAGCAGCAGCAACAACAACAACAACAAAACTAAGTGAAACACCTCAAGTCTCAGCAGATGACTTTGCCCATTTTAATGAGAAAATAGAAACAACCAGATGGGGACTACTCTCCCTTCACACCTTCATATCTAAGAGACTACCTGCTCAAGCCAAAATACTGTTCTGCTCTGTGTTAAAATAGATCAATTGCCCTTAATCTCATGTAAGTCTAATGTTTCAGATTATGCACTAGATTCCTAGACCTTCTGCCATGGTCTGTTCTGTAATTACCTCTTTCATCCTACCAAATACTGTTTTTGCTCCCTGATGGCTAAAACCGAACAGCATATAAATACGCAGAAACCAAAAATATAAAATAAAATCTCAGTACACAAGAGGATCATGAGATCAAGTACAACCTGGGCTACTCAGTCTTAAAATGAAATAAAATGAGATGAAACAAAAACTCTTGTCTGGGCATACTATGCACTCTTATAGTCCCAGCACCCAAAAGACTGAGGCAGGAGGATCATGAGTTCAAGGACAACCTAGGCAACACTGTGAAACCCTGTGTCGGAAATAAACATGAAGCCAAACCTCTCTTAGGATTGTCTATCTCCTTCTACCTAGTTCTATCACCATTTCTGCTTCTCTTTAGTGTTAGTAAACCTTTACCAAATGGGATCTATGCTCTTGTCTCTCATTCTGTTTGAAACCTGCTCAAATCACTCTTACATCCCAACTCTCCCCTGAAATTTCTCACCAAGAATCAGGAGCATTTTCCTTGTGATATATCCAAAAATAATCTCATTCGAATCAAGTCCATCTCCTGAAATCACTTACACTGCTGGCCACTCCCTTCTGGAGGAAATGCATCCTTCACTAAACTTTCACCTGGCTGCTTCTGCCTCATGGTGGATGCTCCCTGGCCTCTTCTAAAGGCTCTTAATTGCTCGGTTTCTCTCATTCCTCATTCCCCAGGTGACCTTCTTCAGTCCATGGCTTTAGATATCATCTCCAAGATGACAGTTCCCAAACTGACTGTCTCAAACTGCACATTATACACACATAATATAATCATTCAGTTACCTAGCAAGCATCTCAAATTAGTATAAATAGAACTCTTGATTTCTTGTTCCTATGCCCATTCCTTTCCACACAAACATATACAGGAAAACTTTTATCTTTCTTCTCTCAGACACATGGCATCAATCCATGACCCTTTGCCACCAAAACATAAAACAAAAAAGCTGGAGTCATTCTTAATCACTCTTTTCCTCATAATCTACATCAACCTTCCTGTACAGGTTATTGAGGGCTTTAAAACAGAATTCAAATCCAAACCCTCAGAAGTGGAGGTGTGTCTCAAGAAGTAGAATGCCAGCCTTGAACTTTTGGAAAAAGTCAGGTGAGAATGCAAGGCCCTAAGTTCAAACCCTAGTACCGGCTCAAATCCAAGCCCTTCTAATTTCCATTGCTATCTTGCTTGTACAGACTACAATGGTCTCTTGCTTATACTTTCTGATCCATAGTATTATTCCAGTATTTCACTCCGCAGATCTTCACATTTTACACTGTCACTGCATTAGTCTATATCTGCATTAGTCTGTCTCCTTCAGAAGGCTTATTCTGAGTATCCTACATGAAACAGACCCCTAACTCCATCACACTCTGGAAGTCCTGAACTAACTCTTCTTATTCTTCCTTAGGAGGCTATATCCTGTGATAACCGATTTACTCTCTCATCATGAAGCTTATTATAATTTGGGCTACTATTGTTTAAGTATATTTTTTAATGTTTACTTATTTTTCCCTTGTGCTCCATACATACATACACAACTCTCCTAACCACAACAGTACACACATTACTAAAACAGATGCCAAGTAAAAATGCCTAGAAGTCTATCAAAGTCTTTTCAAATGAAATGTCCTATCAAAGGATTAGGTGCTAGTTCCTTTTGGTTGAGTATTCTGTTACATAATAGTCAACAGCTTTCAAGCTGAAATAAATTCTTTTTATCAAAATATATTAATGCTTACTTCTTTGGACTCCAGTGTCCATATTATTATTCTACTATGTGATTTTTTTTTTCCCTCAGGTTACTGTGCCACAGAATTCTAGCCCAGACTTGAAACTCTAGGCCAGGTCTATTTTTGTTATATTACAGATGATGTAAGGAATTTCTGTGCCTACATTTTATTTATCAACTTATCAGTCTGCTACATTCCAGATACCAGATATCATTAGAAACTGAAATTTGGATGATGATATCCTAGAATTATTGAGGAAATGTTATATGCTCATTCTGCAGAAGCTTCATATCTAATGAATTGGCATATTTCAATAAAAAAAGAAATACCCTTTCTTGTCATCACTGTACATAAACATGATACATCTGTCTTACAGTGACATATGTTACTGGAGTCCCAGGAAAGGAATGGTCACAACCAAGAAGGGGAGAGAGACATTCTTAGAAAGCTAAAAGAGGCTCTTTAACAGATTTTTTCTTTAAATGAAGGGCTCACAAAGCTTCGATGTTATACTAGAAATCACACTTAGGGCCAGAACTAGAACTAGAAACTTAGATTCCAATTCTTAATTCAGAGCATTCTCCACTATCATAATGTTTCCAAACTGCCCACTAAATATTTACTGAGAATACCTGCTCACACACAAAAAAAAATCCATTATTGTATTTTCTAGTAAATCAAAAACCTTTTACCAAGTTAAGGTGACAGATGCACACTGTCTTATGTATTGACTTTACTTTTTCAAGTAAGCTTCCTATGCCCTAGTTATCTGTTCAAAATTTTGTTTTATTTGAATAATTTAAACATACAATTGTTATCAGTTCAGAGAAACTTAAAGAGGAGCCACATTTCCAACTGATTTTTACATATGTACTTTTTAAAAACAATATTATATGTCATATTTATTAAATTTAAAGATAGAGAACTTGTTGCATTTTTAGTTTAAAAGCTACAATTTCCTTAATGAAGTCATTATCATGTAATATTGATTTCATCCAGCAGCCTCTTGGTTATCAACCTAATTACTCTGGGAAATCATAACTCAGAGCTCAGGAAATCAACAGTCTTTTTAGAAATTTATTTGTAAAGGTTAATTCATATGGGATTTTAGTGAGTATTACAGTTGATTCCTACATCCATTTCAGTCAAGATGATTAATCCAAGCTCATCACTATAATTTCATCTTCTCTGCCAAAAAAGATTCAGAGGAGAATAATCTAAAGCCAACTGGGGCCAATGATACATGAAAAAAAAGCTTGTCTGAGTCTTCAAGGAAAGGCCAGTCTCTTGTCCAATATATGTAAATAAGGAAAACATGGATCTGGTTGTTGCTCTTACCCACAAAGAGAGGGTACAGGGAATGAAGAAGAGAAAAGATACAGCTTTAAGATGAAGCCAAGAAGGTAAAAGGGGAAGAAAAAGGGAAAGAACCAACCTGGGTACCTACAACAACACTAAATTCAATCAACCTACTCTGAAGCCTTCTGGGATTTCATATTGTACAACATAATTCACTTCCTTATTTCTTAAGTGAGTTTCCGTTAAGATTCCTATTACTTGAAGCAAAAAGCATTTCCACTGATGAAGTAAGAAAACCAAGCCTAAGGACCACAATCATTGAGACTACAAACTAATAATATTACAAAAAGAATCCTTTGAAAGTACTTTCTCCTTCATTAGATGGTTCAAATACCAGCCAAGGGGTAAGATTTTCTGTACCAATAAGAAAATCCAAGACCCTCCCTAAATAATATCTGATTTGATAAGCTATGAGGGAACTAAAAAAGCATTTCTATTCATTTTGTTTAATAATTAATCATCTAAACCCAGAGCATACTTCCAGGCTCTGGGAATAAAAAAGTAAACAAGACAGAGTGCTGCCCTTGAAGCTTACAGAGAAAAGAGGAGATATTGATAAATAAGTAGTATCTTCCTCATGGACTTTGTTCCACTATATAAAAATCATGAAGTACTCTAGCAAGCTCAAAATCAACATGTGAATATAAGGACCTATTAAACTCCACATAAACAAAGATACTTGGTGAACTGTTTCAATCCAATGCACTCCAGTGTGGGAAAGTAAGAGAAGACATGAAAGAGACAGAAATCAGATCAAAACTATAGAAAAGTAAAGCCTCGCTGGGGCTGAGGCAGGGGCTGGAGCTGAGTGTGTCATTTGCCTGGCATGTGTGAGGCCCTGGCTTGAATCTATCCCTGAAAAGTAATGAATGAAAGCATCTACACATCCCTAGTACACACATATACTCATAAGCATACACACACACACACACACCAAACACACATACTACACACACACACACACACACACACACACTGAGTTTTCCTTCAGTTTTGGTAGGAGATTGGTTCCAGGACCAATAGGGTCCTTTTTGTACTACAGTACATTTCAACTCAGGACTTCGTGCAGACACTGTACAGCTTGAGTCACGCCTCCAGCACTCTACACTTTATGTCAACTCTAGTTTATAATACCTAATACAGATAGTATGTAAATACTTCTACATAGTATTACAAATACTACCACGTTAGACAGGTGTATGGTGTGATTCAAAAATTGCAAGAAAAATGTCTTAACATGTCAATACAAGTACACTTTTTTCTCCTCTTTTTTTTCTCAATCCTAGGTTGGGTGACATCATGTGCAGAACCCAGACTGAACCACCAGCTATAAGAACTGCCCTTACTACATGAGGAACACTTGTTGCTCTTGGTTAAAGAGTATGATGAATGTGGTCATGTCTTATGAGCAGAAGACCCTATATCCTTGTCCATAATTCTTATCCTAGCACTCTCAAAAGTGTCACAGTGTAGTCCCTGAATTATATGGTTACTCCATCACAGCAGGTTAGCAGACAGGTGCTGTATGGTAGCTAGATACCATACCGCCAAATACTACCTAGATTTCTTTTTTATGTTTTAGATAAGAGTAAGTTGCTCTTAGATAAAAATATAAAGACTCCAATGTTATATCAACATGATAAAAGCACTCTGAATAATATCTTTAAAAGGGATTTGTTGTCTTAATTCAAACACCCAGTAGTCAAATATTTCACTGTTCTGAGCTACCAGATTAATGGTTTGCAACTAACCCAGGCAGATCTCAACGTCCACATGACCATGGAAGAAACCAAAACATTTGCCAGACTGCCACAGGAACACAGGCCTAGCAGGTGGCCATCCACTGCTCCAAATTAAATCTAGCTGCACAGAGCATTATCTCCGTCATTGTATAATGTTGTTTTGTGTAATGTAACTCCTCATATCCAATTTTCAAAATTAAGACAAAACTGTTTTTAATGACAGACAAACCACAGTAGGAAATAACAATGATACAAATAATGTTGCTTGGGACTCAAGAGAAAAGGGCCTCTCCCATGTCCTGGAGGTAATCACCAAGCCCTATGTACTCTCACCCCAATATTTGTTCAATGAAGCAGTGCTGTAACTGGAACAAATCCCAAGGCCTAGTTAAACACCAGGTGGTGTACCAGAGTACATTTTTTTAAGTAACAGATGGTTCAAACTTTTCATCTTTATTACAGGGAGCCCAGGACTTCTCCAAGTAAAGCTGACTTCCAAGTACTTCATACAAGTAACACAATTCCTCTTGTGACTCACCACTTTACATCATAAAGAGCAGCAGGTAACACAGATGCTGCACTCCTGGATTATTTATGGCTTTGTATAACAGGCATAAAAGCAATATAAATGCACACAGATATATTTAAGTGTGGTTATATATTTGACAGTATTTCATTTCCCCCAGTTGCAAATTTAAGGGGTCTAACTAAATAAGCACTTTGGTTTGAGAAAATGAAGTTAAAATGTTACAAATCTGAAATGAATACAGTGAGGAGAAAGGAGTGTCCAGTGTTACTGAAGTTTGAATTACAGATATTTTTAGGAGCAATGAAGAAAGTAGATAGAAGCTAATTGGGTTAAGTGATGGGCACCTACTCACTGCAATGGTCTCCCTCTCCATTTGCCACTCGTAAGGTTTTAATTTTTATGTGGTATTTTGACAGAGTGGTATCAAGGCTTGAACTCAGGGCCTTGCACTTGCTGGGCTTGCTTGAGCCATGCCTCCAGTCTTGCAATTCATGAGTTTTAAATAACTTATTAACAATACACTTTTATAATTGTTTTTATTAAGAGTTGTTGTTAACCTCTGACCATGATGAATCCTATGAATTAGGTATATATGGAGTTCAGTTCTATTGATGGTTTCAGGCATTCATGGGGGTTTGGGAAATGTTTCTCCATTACAGGGTTGTGGGAAAATACCCCCCTCAAATGACCAACACAGGAGTGGGAGAAACAGCAACAACACAAGAAATCAAACTGAATTTTTTTCTTTCTTCCTCCCTCTTTCCTTGCTGTTTTCCCCATCACACAGCCCTATAGTCACATCTACCCTCAAACAACTTTAGCCCCCTACACCAGGCAAAGCTAGTGTGAGGTAGGGGTAGCTCTTAACCAAATGAAGCACAGTTAAGGTAGAAGGATATTCCTGAGGGAGGACCCAACTGTCCCAGCTAATGAGCCTGGAATTTCCCACCTCCCACTGTCCTCTGAAGTATGAAACTATGGTGTTCAAGAGACATGCTCCTAGCATCACCTCAGTCTTCCTGTGGCTGATAATCATGGGCATGGACACCCAGGGGCAAGACTTGATGCCCTAGGAAGTCAGTGACCAACATAAAATAAACATGTGGCAATGTCACTAATTGCTTCACCTATGGGTAAGTCCACAAAGCAGTTCCTCTATGCTACCTGACCTATCAAACTTGACATGACACAGGTTACCAAACAGAAAAGTAATCCTAAATACACGAGAGCCAAGGCTGAAACGTGCACCAAGAAAGAGGAAAGCTGTAGGTTTTCATGTGACTGTAGATCTACTCAAAATGAGTACTAGACTCCCCTACAATCTGAGAGATGTATTCCTAATACTATCCAGTTTACTTGAGAATTCTCATATATATTATGATACATAACCATAAAACTAAGTAAATGTGTTCTGAATTCTAGCAAATGCCTGCCAACAAGTATTTTTTTTAAACTGGATCATTTATATGTGGTGGCATTCTTGGTGAATGACCTCTCTAAATGTCTTAATGGTATGCATTTAATTTGCATAATTCTTGTATGGTATTTCAATAATCTTTACTAATGCTGAGAGCCAAAACTGCTGTAAAATTCCCAAAACAGTATCTATGTAATAGTCATGATTGATGCTGTTATATATGACATGTTTTGTGAAAACCTAAATAATCATCACATGCCAGAAACAAAATTTCATTTATTGATACGCACTCCTTGTCCTAAGTGCTTAAAACTAGAAATATTTCAGATTTCATTTTCCCATATTTGAGAATATTTGCATAGACTTTACCTATTGAGAATTCCTAATCCAAAGTATCTAAAATCCAAAACTCTTTAAAAAATCCAAAACATTAAAGAAAAATTACTAGCATGTATTAAATGTACATGAAGGTGTGTGACATTTCCAAATATAATTCAATGTATCCCAGTTAATCTTACCTCTTGCATTACTGTTATCCACCTCTTTCTTCCTGAAAATAATTTCAGTGGGTTTCATGGTTCTATTTTCATACATGTAAATAAACTACTTTGATCATATTCATCCTCACTCACCCTCTCCACTAGCTTTCCCCCTCCCACTGGTACCCACTCCCCAACAGAATCTGACAAAGCTTTTTGACTGCTATGTCACAGCTGGAAATGTTAGCATTTTCAGAGCATTTCAGACTTCTGATTTTTTGGGTTAAAGCTATTCAACCTTTATCTACTTTAAAAATAAAAGACACACCATAAAAATAATGTTTGGTGACAGTAAACAAAGTTGAGATATCAAAAATATTGCCATTTCTAAAATGAGAGGAAAAAGATAAGTTTTTTTGCTTCGTTTTGTTTATTTTTGTTTTTGTCGGTTGTGGGGCTTGAACTCTGAGCCTGGGTACTGTCACTCAGCAGTTCAGCTCAAGGCAAGTATTCTACCATCTGAGCCACAGGACCACTTCTGGTTCTCTAGTGGTTTATTAGAGATGAGAATCTCATGGACTTTCCTGCCCAGGCTGACTTTGAACCGTGATCCTCAGATCTCAGCCTCCTACTAAGGAGTAGCTAGGATTACAGGCATGAGCCACCGGCACCTGGCTAAAGTCAGTTATTTTTAAATACCTACTTCTGGTAGAGTATATTATATAAGCCCTAAGTTAATAGTCTACACTTGAAGTTAGCTACACATCATGCCTTGTAATTACAAACACCTTGATACAGGTATTATTTCTATAATTTCAGAAGTTTGACCATTTTGCACAACACTGTACAAAAAGTTAACACTTGGAATAAGGCTGACTCTTCAATTTACAGCTATTAATTATTATTCTTCTTCCTTTGTCCTCTTTATCCTATTACAATAAAAAATTAGTACAGACTCTGCAGTTTTAACTAAATATAAATTGTTGGTCTCAGTGAGGATTTCTAACCCATTAAAGCCAAAGCTCATAATCTCTGTGGCAAATTAAACCAATGACCACTATACAATAGGTACTGGCACACTATAAATTTAACAATTTATACAGGCATGAGGGAATTGGACCGTACTATCCAGACATCAGTCTGAAAGAGTTAACTGCAAAAAGATTCACAAAAAGTGAGATCTAACAAGAAGGATAAATGAGCAAATGATTATTTTCTAACTCTGGACTAGGGACCAACTGTTACATATTATCATTTTCTTTTTCTTGTTGTTTTTTAATTTTTTTTTGGTTGGTCGTGGGGCTTGAATTCTGGGCCTGGACACTATCCCTCAGCTCTTCAGCTCAAAGCGAGCACTCTACCACTTGAGCCACAGCACCACATCTGCCTTTTTCTGTTCATATGGTGCTGAGGAATCGAACCCAGGGCCTCATGTATGTGAGGCAAGCACTCTACCACTGAGCCACCTTCCCAGCCCCCCCCACCATTTTCTATTCTTATGTTATTGTCCCCACACAAAGGATTTAGCTGGGCTTTATGTAACTTTACTTCTAATATATATTCAGATTTTTGCTAGAATTTCATAGAACAAAAGACTTTCTGAATTATTCTATCCAAACTAATATCCTCCCCAACACCTAACTTTCAGGTTCATCATAGCTTGTGGTACCTTTTAAGCTACCTTCCTTTGCCAACTACAGTGAACATTGTCTCTGTTTACTACTCTATCACCAGAACATCAAGAAATATTTGTTACGGCTCAATAAATAAGTCTATGAATGTTTGTTCTACCCACGTAACTTCATTAAATACTGAAATCTCATTGCCTAAAACAGTGCTTAATATATGACATACTTAATAATTTTGTTGACTTATTTGTATTTAGAGGCCTATTGTTTATTAATTTACACACTTAGTCACTTTTCACGAGTCCTGCGGTGTACACATATGCTTAGCCCAGAAGCACATGTTCTATCACTGACCTCCATCCCCATCCCCTAGCCAGCTAGTTTTAAATATTCTCATTGAAAATAACAATAAACACATAAGTTTTGATCACATAGAAGTTAACTAGTTACCAAAGTTCATACACTAATAAACACTATGTGCATAATAATAATATGGGAAAAGAAGTCCTAAAAATATACAATATAAAGCTAATTATGTATCATTGTGCTTTTACAGTACATGCTTCCCTTCCCCCCAAAAAAGTTAAAGCACAAACTTTTATTTTGCTAACATTAATTTTATTTTTACTCTTATACAGATTTTGCACACTTTCTTGTTAACTGATAGAATCCTGCCTGAAAAGTCTGTGATCACTAATGTTATAAACTGTGGCTGCTGGATGTCCCCAAAAACTTCATGTGGTAAAGTCTTGCTCCCCAGGGAGAAACTACAGGAGATGATGTAATCTTCAAGAGTTAAGGCTCAGTAGAAGATCTGTATGTCATTGTGGAGTGCGTCTGTCTTCAAAGGGGATTGTGAAAGCCTACCCCTTCCTCTCCCAATTCTTACTCTACCAGTATTATCCCACCCTAGCAAAGGCCTAAAAGCAGTTGGTCAACTGATGATGTTCCAGACCCTCCAAATTCATTAGTCAAAATAAAGTTAGGAACTGGTGGCTAATGCTTGAAATCCTAGCTGCTCAGAAGCTGGTATCTGGAGGACTGCAGTTCAAGTCCAGCCAGGTAGAAAAGTCCATCAGATTCCATCAGCAAAAAGAAGGGGTAGAAGCATGGCTCAAATGGTAAGAGCACCTACAAGCATGAGACTCTGAAGCCAAATCCTAATACCACCAAAAAAAAAAAAGAAAAAGAAACCTTTTTATCTAAAATTATTTCACATATCATGTCAGACAACATATCATTCAACTGTAGTCAAGGACATTATAAGGCCAGGCACTGGTAGCTCATACCTGTAGTCCTAGCTACTCAGGAGGCAGACTCCACAGGATTGTGGTTAAAAGCTAGTCTGAACAGAAAAGTCCAAGAAACTCTACAACAAAAAGCAAAAACCACGGCTGGAGGCATGGCTCAAGTGACAGAGCACCAGACAAACAAGCAAGCCTTGCAAACACCCAATGGAACCAAAGAAAATTCATTTAAATGGGATTGTGCTTGCTTTGGCAGGACATACTAAAACTGGTACTTTTGTGAGGGTGGCACACATACTTATGAAGTATTCCATATTTTGTCTGTATTGAAATACCACAAAATACCCTAATCTACATATATTTCATAAAAACTGAAAATACAATTTATATAAATATATAAAAAGATAAAACTAACTAACTGCTAATACAATGATTTAACTTTCTACTATTAAATATAATCAAACAGCAACTATAAAAATTTTTCAAAGTCAGACAGCTACAGACATGTTGAAAATACATTATACAGTTAATTCTTTGTTTCTGATAAGTACCTCACAGTATATAATGAATAGGTGCCTCTTTCTTGTTTCTTTCGTTTCCTTCCTTCTGTTCCTTCCTATGCTGATCAAGATTATACAGATATTTTTTTTAAAAAACTGGCAAACATTTTAGATTTTGTAATGTATCTGGTCTCCCTCTACTAATTAATTCTACACTAAAAAAAAAAAATATAAACTGGACCACAGTGTTAACTAATGGATTCAATTCTATTCCAATAAAACTTTATTTATAGGCACAAGCTGCAAGCTAGATTTGCCAAGTTCTAGTCTATATCGCCAAGCCTCAAGTGACTTAACTAACAAAAGGGTTATATGCCAAGAGTCAACTTACAAGGGGTTTTCTTTTCAAACTTTTAATTTATTTCTGACACATAATCCAACAGAAATCAAATTACAATCAGATATGAGATTCTTAAACAAAGGTAACAATTCTTTCTCATTTCTCTTCTGTCCCTTCAATGAGACTCCAGATTCTACGAAACAGAGCAGCTGTTAAAAACTGAGATGAGGAGGGAAAGAGGAGAGAGGGAACAGAAGCTAAAATCTGGAGCATTGTGGTTCAAGGCCAGTTCAGGCAGAAAAGTCAATGAGATTCCATCTCAAAAGAAAGATGCTAGGCATAATGGAATGCACCTGTCATCCCAGCTATGATGGGAAGCATAAAATAGTCAGATCTTGATCCAAACAGGAAGCAATGTGCTATCTCAAAAATAACCAATGCCAAAATGGCTGGAGGTGTGGTTCAGCAGTACAGTGCTTGCAAGCAGAACCTGGAATTCAAATGAGAGTCTCACCAAAAAGGAAATAAGTGAAAAAGAAACCGGAGGATCATTCCTTTTTTTTTTCTGGGAAAACTGTAATCTCCAGCATGTTTCCACTGCCCTGATCACTCTGTAAAGGATCCTCTTGCTGTCAATGTCTCTTGAATCATCACCATCTGTCCTAATGCTCCAAGTGCCCAGGGCACTCAAAATGTCTACATTCCTTTTCTAATCAATCTTGTCCTTTAATAAAGCTGATGTCTACTGAAAAAAAAAGTGAGAAACTGATTAAGCATACTAATATGTGAATTAAAAGACAAATAACTCGTCACCAACTCCTATCCAGGTACTCAGTATGTTTGCTTTATTAAGCAAGGGCTGTTACTGGCAACAAAGCATTTCAAAGTTCTTGGGAGTATAAGTTTCTTGACAGGGAGGGAAATCTAATTATATAACAACAACAACAAAAATAGATATTGAAGAAGGAAGCAGACAACACAGCACCCAGGCAAACTAATCCCAACTGGAAAAGGCTCCAATAATCTCATAAAAATTGTTCTTCCTCTGCCACTTTTGTGCCACATCTCCTGTGTAACAGAAGTGATGGTATCATGGAGAACAAGGACTGGCAGACAAGCGCATCTGAATACACAGCTCCTATTCAATCCTACTCAGCTGCAGACAATTCCAACAATGCAGGATTAGGGCCCTCACCGCATCAGTTTCTTCAAGAAGGCCAGATAAGGACTTTTGAGTATAAACTTATTGTTATCCCCAGAAGTGGCGCTGTGGCTCCAGTGGTAGAGCACTTGCCTTGAGCTGAAGAGCTGAGGGACAGTGCCCAGGCCCAAAGTTCAAGCCCCAGGACCGACTAAAAAAAAAAATATTTTTATCCCTGCCCTAGCAGGCTTGTGCCTTCCAGACTGCAGCTCCTGGATGGGTAGTAACACTGTGTGGGCAGAAGCTGCTGGCGGAACCCAGCAGATCTTTATGAATCAGGAACAGGTCTGGTGTTCTGGGTGGGAACTGCCTATGGAATAAAGTCTCAATAAAAACTTGCATTACTCTCTCTGCAGATTTAGGAAAGCCAATTCACGCATTGTCTAGGAGATTTAAATAAAACAACAACAACAACAACAACATTAAAACTACCATCTTCTTCACAAAAGTCAGATATGTTCACAGTCTGAAGTTGAAGATTTAAAATGTAATAATAATAACATAAAAAGTAAAAAAAAAAAAAAAAAAAGCCAGTTGTCTGTGGCTCATGTCTGTAATCCTACCTACTCAGGAGGTTGAGAATTAAGCTTCAAAGACAGCCTAGGCTGTCTTAATCACCAATGAACCACCAAAAGTGGAACTCTGCTAGCTAGCCTTGAGCACAAAAGCTCAGGGACAGCCCTAAGATCAAGCTCCAGGACCAGCACCATAAAAATAAATGAGCAAATAAATGAATAAGATTTTTTTAAGTCCTCCAGACCTTCTCCTTCAGATGTAACCACTGTATATCATATTGTGTTGAGCCATTTATTAAAGTAGAAATGTAAATCAATTTTGAAATGCATCCATGCAAGTCCCATCTGGTCCTAGAGTCATACAAAAAAAAAAAAAAAGGCTCAATGGGCCATTTTCTTCCTCAACAATCTCTTTATCTTATTCCTCTTTCAGTTGGTATCTTGCTTCAATCAGAAGTTTTCCTGCCATAGTTAGTAAATTTTATACTATAAAACAAATCTGAGCTTGCCATGAAAGTGAGGCTACTTAACTCAGGTCAGACCTGTCACAGGTCAGGCCTGCCAGCTGCTGTGCAACTTCTGTTCCAGTTTCTGCCCAGACCTGTAATTATTTACAGTTGTACACCTGTCAAAATCCTGAAACAATGACTTCCCTTGTTTCTCAGCATTTACAGACAGTTAAATGTATTCCGTTCCAAAACTGAACACTCAAGGCACTCATGGGAAAGTGGTCACTATTATTCACTTTTACTAAACTTCAACAGAAATAAAAACAGCAATGAAAAACCATCAACCAGGTGGCAATGGTTAATAAACAAAATGTTAAAGTAGCTAGCACAATCTTCAAAAAGTAAAAAATACCCATGAGTTAGTTAAAAACAAAAATACAAAAGTTAAATCCAAAAGCCAGACCCCACAAATCACAATTTAGAAATGAGAGCTGTGTGTGTATGTTTAACATATGGTCTGGAAAAAATGTTTCAAAGTGAAACAACAATATGATAAACCAAAAATCATTCATCTTGAAAGGATTACTATTACTATTGCTATTATTATTACTATTACTATTGCTATTATTACCACTGAATCAACATCTTGGGGGTGGGTTACTAGTTAAATAATTCAGTACATAGGTAAAAAGTACTCCCCCAATCAAAGGAAAGAAAAGTAAGCAAGGCTCACAGTCCTATGGCTAATCTGCACACTCATTAAGAAATGTAAATGGGTCTTCATACTCCAGCTAATTCTGCCACAGAGAAATTGAAAGCTCTGGCTTCTGAGCGCTTTTCTTCTCCTAAGTTATGCAATTCTCACCAGAAGGTGCGTGTTTCTTTAAGAAATCAGCAGCCCTGGGTAAACAGGGTGCATCTGGTGAACACATGTCCAGGAGCAGGTAAACACATGATTTCAGTAATTACTTCCAACACCATCTGTCAAGCAGGTAGTTCAAAACCTACTCAACAGGAAAGGCAGTTTGAAGTAATTTTTAAGCAAGTACACGTCTCATCTGCTTAATAAAAGTAAAGATCAAAATACCAACCTGGAAACCTGTCAGCCTCTGCCCTGAATCTACCCAGGGCAGACAGGCAGGTTCATTCTTGTAACAAAAGAAGAAGATAATGCTACTCTGCTTATGGAGTACAGAAGCTGATTAATTATCCCCAAAAGAAAATTTCTTATGATTAAAAATGGCAGTAATTTATTCATCACTAATCAATAACTAACAAGACTAGTCTCTGTAATAAATTAAAGTGTGTCACCTGTCTGCTAAACCACCTCACCATTAATTAAGGGATAAACCACCCTGGTGACAAATGCTTTGAAATATTTCTCAATATCATTAATGTAACATGAAATACAGAAACCCAAATGCAAAAGAACACCAGGAAAGAAAAAAATAATAAAGCATAAGAAGAAAGGGGGGAAAGCCAATTATGATTGTTTTTTACTTCAAAAACACTGGCATTGGGGAATTTTTTTTAATTATCATTGCAATTCTGCAACTATATCCCAATCGTGTTTTCATTGGCCTGACTTACATTATTAAAAATTATTCTATCAACTCTTAAACATTCAAAATGAGGCATGACAAGAATGCTAATAGCTAAATTTCCTCAGGTAAGTTTATATTTAGATTCAATTCTCTAGCCTTATCCTGTATGTGTGTCTGTGTGTCAGTCTGTGTGTCTGTATGTCTGTGTCTGTGTCTGTGTGTGCAGTAATGCTATGGCTTGAACTAAGGGAGTCCTTAAAATTTATTTGGTCAAACCTAAGTGTAAATAACCAAACTAACATATGCCAAGTCATGACAACTTAAACTGAAAGAATGTCTCACTTGATATCTATGTATGGCCTTATAGAAAACCAAGTGAGACTGTTAGAAAACCTTTTGCATATTTTGTGAATATTCTTCTTTAAGGAGCAAATGACTGAATGCCCATATCATTTATCACATCATTTAAATATTCTGCAACTCAAAAATCAGTAAGAACCACAGCACTAAGCCAGCAATGGCAGTTCACAATTTTAGGATTGCAAATCCAAACCCAGGTTGGGCTACAAAGCAAGACTTCATCTCATAGATACATAAGGAACCATAGCCCTGAATCACCAGGAGTCATGAACAATGACTGCTTTTCTTATTAAAATCATTTTTCTATTAGATCATCACATATATACTCACATATAAACACACACACACACACACACACACAGAGGCTCCTCTCAAACTAAATATTACTTGTTTCAAAAATAGATATGAATTATTAACAGATACAATTTACTTGACATCTCAAATATATCACACAAAACAGAACCAAAACTTGAAGAAGCTCCCTTTTCAAACTATTTTGCTACAGATACAAAGGGTTTATACATCTTAATGGAGCTTATTTAGAAAGGCAATCAGTGTATTTTAGTCATGCTTTACAGACCTTCATAATACCTTCTACACTGCATCTTATAGTTTCCAGTTCATCCAACCTTAGAGAAGAATGACTGGATTTCTTCCTTTTATATTTATCTAATAACTACTTTTTATATCTTAAATGAACTGGTAAATGTATTCTACAGTTACCAGCCATGCCACTAAAATTACCATCTCAGTAATCAAGTATCTAATTAAAAAAATATGTGGGAATTTTTAATCC
Organism: Dipodomys ordii; assembly: GCF_000151885.1. Lineage (NCBI taxonomy): Eukaryota > Metazoa > Chordata > Mammalia > Rodentia > Heteromyidae > Dipodomys > Dipodomys ordii. The sequence continues at coordinate 594,503 of NW_012267346.1, forward strand.
TCCAAAGCAAACCTAGAAAACCATGAAAACTAACTGCTAAATATCTGCATAATATAAAATAGTTTTTTTGGCTGGTCATGGGGCTTGAACTCAAGGCCTGGGTATTGTCCCTGAACTACTTCTGCTCAAGAGACTAGCTCTCTACCACTTGAGCCACAGATCCACATTTGGTTGGGGTTTTTTTTGTTGTTGTTTTTTGTTTGTTTTTTCCTGAGTATTTAGTGGAGATAGAGTTTCATGGACTTTCCTGCCTGGACTGGCTCCAAAACACAATCCTCAGCTCTTAGCTTCCTAAGTAGTTTAGGATTACAGGCTTGAACCACTGGTTCCAAGTACAAAATAGTTCTTAAATACCTACTGCTTGCATCAAGAATGAACTGGCACCAGGCGCCAATGGTTCACACCTATAATCCTAGCTACTCAAGAGGCTGAGATCTGAGGATCTCGGTTCAAAGCGAGCCGGCGCAGGAAAGTCCGGGATACTCTTATCTCCAATACACCACCAGAAAACCGGAAGTGGAGCTGTGGCTCACGTGGTAGAGCTGAAGAGCTGAAGGACAGTGCCCAGGCTTAGAGTTCAAGCCCCACAATTAACCAAAAAAAGAAAAAGAAAAAGAACTGGGGAAGAATGGAAAGAAGCAAGCATCAGGCAAAGCCACTGACTACTTCTACAAAGTTAATTCAATGATTACTCAGCATTGATTCAAATGCTGTATAATTATAAGCTCTAAATCTTAGCTCATGATAATGTCTTTCATTTTAACATCTTTTTTCTAAAATTAATTTTAGAAATCTGTGGTTATATTTAAAGAATCTGCTAAAGTTCTTTTAACAAAACTATTAAGAATAAAAATACTGACTTTTCTCTGAGCATGAAACAATGGATAAGATTAAAAACTAATTTAAAATAACTATTCTAGCTTTAGAGAAACAATCCAAGGAAAGCATTTTTATTGATTGTTAGGCTAACTTCTTTTTCAAAGAATGGAATTCATTTCCTTCATTAAATATTTCCAGACAGCTTTAGTTACCTTATTTCTTTAAAAAAAAAATCCATTTCTAACCTTAAAAATCTCTGGAGCCTTGAGGCCTAGGTAGAGCCCGAGTAACACAAGATACTCTCAACCCTAAGTACCTTGATGCCACTGAAAGATACAAATATATGGAGGAAAAAATCTACTTTGTATTGAGATGATTTCTCAAGATGAGTATATATTAATATAGAGGATTTAAGTGCCAGAGTCTGACATCCAAAACCCCAGATACTGGGAAAGTTGACATCACAAAGACAGTAGCTTAAGGCAAGCCTGGATATACATGTGAAACTCCTTCTCAACCATTAGCTGGATACTGTGGCATATGGTCATCCCAGATACTTGGGAGGCTGAAATCAGGAGGATCATGATTGGAGGCCAGCACAGGGAAAATTCTGGTGTAATTCCATCTCAGTGGAATAAACTGAATGTGGTAGCATGTGCCTATCATTCAAGCTATGGTAAGGAGTGTAAAACAAGTGGATCACAGTCTTGGCTCAGGTCCAGGCAAAAAACAAGACCCTGTTCCAAAATAAGTAGTGCATGGCTCATACTTGTCTAGCAAGTATGAGGCCCTAAATTCAAAGCCCAGTATCACAAAAATAAAAAAAGGAAGAAGGCTCATTTTATTTCTGAGAACTGCCCACATTTTCATTCTTTTGCTTTTCCTGACTAATCTACAATGCCATTGAAGTCATAGGTAAACAAAGAAATAAGAACTATGAGCCATATCTTCAAGAAATTTATTGGGGTGTCCTTGCAAATCTACTTTTACCACATTGGTAAATGCACTTAGATGTCAGGAACAGGAAAATTCATACAGTATACTGGTTACTAGCAGATGGGGGAAGAAGAGAATGGAGACTTACTGTTTGGTGGTTACAATGTTTCAGTTTGCATTAAAAAATGTTTGAGATGATACACATCTTTGAACAGTAGTGTGGCTTCGCTTAGTACTGCACAAAATGTATAATATTGAAAAGTTCAGACGCTCCTTCCTTCACTTAGAAGAAAAGAGTCCAGTGGGAAGTGAAAATGCCCTAGGTCAATATATCCTAGAAATTAAACCTAACGTATGTCATAGCGTAGCAGGACAGCATCCTGCAGAGGAGAGGTCATGTCTTTTCATGACTGTGGAGGTGACTGGGAGCTGCAGCTGCAGCCCAATGCAACATCACAAGGAATTAGCATACTACACATCAGAATCCCAGGGAAAAAACAAAATTCAAAATTTGAGAATCTGACTTAAACTTCAGTATGGAAGAAAAAAAATTTAATCCACTTCCTACTGGATCCATTGTTTTTGCAACATTACAATAAAATTGAAAATTCTTAAATCAGGGACTGTGTATATATGCCTGGCCAAAGTGAAAACAAAAAGCAATGCAAGTAGCAAAAAGAGGTTCCAAGAAATCAGAAGGGACAACTGAATTTACCTGATCTGACTCCCAGTGGCACACAAATACCACTTAACTCCAACTGTAACTCAATACCTAGGCTGAACTGTTAGAGAAAGAGTGTATTTATAAAAACAAACAGAACTCTAAATTGCACATCCCTAAAGAACAGTTTTGATCACAAGACCTACCAACATCTATATGAAATAAAACAGGATTGATGTAGATGAGATCTAACCAATGGTAAAAGGTCAGTGATTGGTGGGCCAAATGCCCTAGATACTTGTCAGGAAACAGTGTCAAATTGTTGAAATTTTTGTCTACATGCATGAGAAAATTTAATTCTGAAGGCCATAGGCAACTTGATTCTTGTTCTCCCCAGGAAATAAAAATTCCATTCCTGAAAAATATATACTATATCCACATCTTTCACAAATATTGGGGGGGGAGGGGAAAAGGGGAGGCAGCACTGTACTTCATGATATAGTCTTTAGAACATTGCCTGCTTTTTCCACTGATCTAAGGACCAGGCAGGAAAGCTTTCATTCTGGCATTTATATATTTTTATACTTGGGTCAAAATATATCTCATTACCTGCATGGGCTGTTTGGTCACATCTGCTTAATTAATGCTTCATAACATTAATATAGCCATGGAGAATATACCAAAGCTTTAAGAGAAGGGCCTTCTCTACATAGATCTGAGAATGGCATCCCAAGGCACAGTATTCATTCTCCTTTTAGGGAATTAAAGGGGGGAAGAGTAAAGGGTAAACCCTGTGACTGCAAAAATATACAGCCAGAAAGTTTTTATAAGACCCATGCATGACACCTACCAATAAACAGGTTACCTGTTAACTACACTAAGAACTGTTTAGAGTTAAGCAATCCTAAAGTCAAGATAAGTAAGTCTTAGTAGAAGCTTTTAGTGTAAAATTTCAATTATTTTCATAAAATGGGTTAGATATGCAAAGAAAAGACATAGTATTCCTTGAAGAAGCCATTGGCCAAAATAAATAAATAGAATGTGTAGTGAGCTGACATAGTGGTGTATACTCATAATCCTGGCTACTTAGGAGGTAAAAAACAAAAGGATCACTGTCCACAGTGGCCTGACCAAAGTTAGCTCCAGACCCTACCTAAAAAAAACACACTCAAAGCAAAATGGCTGGGGCAAGGTTAAAGTGGAAGAACACATGTTTAGCAAATGTAAGACCCAGAATTTGGCCCAAGTACCACAAAAATGGAAAAAAAAAAAAAAACATGCCACCATAAACTGGGCATCAGTAACTCACACCTGTAATCCTAGAAACTCAGGAGGCTGAGATATGAGGATCAAGTTCAAAGCCAGCTGGGCAGGAAAGCCCGTGAGACTCATCTCCAATTATCCACCAGAAAGAGGTCAGGTACAGCGCCCAGGCCCAAAGTTCAAGCCCCACCACTAACAAAAGAAGAAAAGAAAAGAAAAGGAAGGAAAAGAAAAGGAAGGAAGGAAGGAAGGAAGAAGCCAATGTAGTACTACATACACATTAAGTGAAGTATATTAACTAAAAAGACTATATTGAACCTTCATCCCTAGGAGAAATGAATCTATATAGAAACATAATTCTGTCATTTACCCTGTTCTTTACTCCATGGAGTGGGAGGTTTGAAGTGACTTTTTTTTCTCTTGCTAAAACATAGAAATAATTAATTTTATAGCTGATATGTTTAAATATGTATTCGCAGTGAGATTTCATGAATTTAAAATTGAATGTCAATTCTTTTATTTCAACTGGGTAAATGCTCAGAAATGATCAGAAGTTTAATTAATGGACATCATATATAACCAGAAAAGGCAGTAATTATTTATACACCTGAAAAAGAAGTCGGAGTGGAAAGAGAAAGCACGAGGTTGGCTTAAATGCTGGAGGACCACTCCCTTGAACAGCTCTTTTAACCTCTTAATATGGTTCACCTGTGAACTGTCGCCACTCAAGACAAAGGTTTTTCACATAAATCTCAAAGGATAGACTATCCTGTCTTCTGATCTGGACTGCTGAGGAAAAAGTTTATATAAACCCTCAAAAAATAAATTACCCAAGGGGAAAAATGCTGCCGTTTCCTGTCAGTAGGGTTGCCTTGAGTTTCACTTTAGGTATCATGATTTCTTTTGAGCCACAAAAATAACAGCCTTTCAGAGACCTAGAAAATAATGGCCTCCAAAATGACTCTTATGTAAATGCTGTGGAATACAATATCAAAGGCCAACATTTAGGCAAAGCATAGGAAATAAGTGAATACAAGAAAACCAGTAATGGGTTACTATCATCACACTTACAGGTTGAATTCTTAAGATCTCATGATGAGTGAAACTCCAAACAGCAAGCTGCCTAAAGAGTTATGGCTATAAGAACAATTTTTAAAACTTTAGCCATTTTAACACATTTATCTTCAATTTAAAATCCCACCAAAGAAATAGTGAGAACTGTCTTCAACTTCATGACCTTCATACGTACTCCAAAGAGTCTGTTTCACTTGGTACAGTGCGAGAAGGGAGGCCTGGGACAGGGAGCAACAACTTTGGGTAAATGTCTGCATATTCTAGGATTCAAGATAAGCAAGAGCCAAACCTACCAACAAATCCCACAGACTACGTCCTACAAAGGGTTGTACGTGGCACACTGTGACCTTACGAATTAAAATCTTCAGAGCATGTTCCCAATTTATGTCTATTTATTATAAACATATACAAAGTGGTAAATATTTTTATTCACCCATCCCATTGACAGTTTTATCCAGCCTGGGGACATGCATACCTACTTTGGGGACAACATAAAAAAAGACACACTGAACTGTTTTAGTAACGCCTGGAGTCCACTCTGATTTGGCAGGGACTGGTGACTGAAAACCTTCTCCACCTCAAGAGAGATGCTTTCAGCCTTAGGCACCTGTGACACATTTCCCTTAGAAGACACGACAAGAGAAAGGTAGAGATCAAGCAGCAAGAGCCAGAGTCAAGGTACTAATAAGAAAGTTTTATTAGAAACTAAATTAAGTATCTATATCCATTGTGCCCATGGTGACTTTAACCTAGCCAGGCACTTGTGCTTGCCTTACTTCAGACCATTACTCAGAGCAAGTTGTACCATCAATCACCCTGCAGCATCACCAAGTACAAGACAGACTGGCCCCACCACGCCATCTGTACCCACACCTGCTCCCAGCAGCAGTGGCTGCTAGGGTCTGCTGCCCGGAGATGCCTTGGTCCAGAGGGCACCACTGTGAATTCATATTTCAAGCAGGAACGAGTCCAACAATTTGAGAAGGAAAGCTGGAAAAAGTCAAAGACAAGAAACATGACAACACATGGGCAGCATGAGCTCTGTATAGTACTCTGTGCAGTACTCTGGCAGGAGGGCTATTCAGCATTTTCCAATCACAGTCTGTAAATACTTCCAAGACACTGAAGTCTACCATTTCTGGTAACAGCTGCTTTTCTAAAAATCTACTTAAATAGTGTTATTGTATAAAACATGCATTTCATTTTAAAGTATATTCATCATTACTCATAAGCAACAAAAATTAGCACATCATCAGACTCTTCTTGTTTTGCTTTTTCAATAAGGCAATTGCTCAAGCAGACAGGGGTAGAAACACAGGAACATACTCCAACGAACTCACATTACATCTGCCAAACCTCTCTCAAGGCTTGAGTGTTAATTTCATTCTTCATCCATGTCTTTATAAGCATGAAAGCAGTTACAATATCAAAAATTCTTTTCTAAATAATTCTTAGTATACAAGGAGCTCATGTGAATATACCTGCAAAGTATGAAGTCTATGATAAGGACAATATAAATGGAAAATGGCCCAAACAAATATAAGGACAAGAAAGAAATACATAGTAAATCACTGATCTATTATGTTAATCACTATTACACTAGCAATAATAAAACTGTCTATACCTGTCAGTTCCTGGTGGCTCACAGCTGTAATCCAGCTACTCAGGAGGCTGAAATCTGAAGATTGAGGTTCAAAGGATGCCCAAGCAGGAAAGTTTCTGAGAAGCTTATTTGCAATTAACTATCACAAACCTAAAAGTGAAACTATAGTTCAAGTGGTAGAGTGCTAGCCTTGACTAAAAGTTGGCAAATTAATGAACACCAATTCTGTTTAGTGTATCACATAAAAATGGCTGGCTCCATGTGATGCAGTCACCATTTGCTTTGGAAAACACATTCAGAATGTGGTTCACAACAGAACTTTTTTTCTTTTTGTTTTTTTAGGGAAGAATGAAAATTGAAATCAGATGTAAGAGATGTTTGCGACCCAATGAAAGAGACATTACATTCCACAGTGACTACAAAATATAAACATTCATTTTAGACAAAAGTCCAAATCTATTATATTAAGGTTAATAACTGAAATTTGTCTCTTATTAGTTTTAAAATAAAAAGGTGAGCTAACAGGTCTATGTTACATGAATAGTTAAGGTAAGTCTAAAATAGTTCAATCTTAATTGGCAAATTAGTTATACATTTAAAGAGCAACAAGTAGAATCCAGAAACTTTAAAAAAATCACCAGGGCAAAATTCTGTGTCTTTGAAAGATTTTGACAAAGGGTAAGTGTGATCATGATCACCAGTAAGTGAGAGAGAAGATTCACTGAAGTGCAGTGACAGGCTGCACCTCAATCTGCTTCTCATCTGTGACACAGACTCCACAATCAGCTGCTATACAAAGCATGAGCATATGCAAAAAGGAGAACACCTCAAATTGTGCAGGTGAGGTCTGCCATAATTCTTTTTACTACAAACAGTGATAACAGTAGGAGCCTATTCTTGCAGACAGTGTTTTTCATATTTGTAGGAGAGTTCCTAACACACAGGTTGTTAAATCAAAAAGCATGCACAGTTTAAATTTATATGCCACTTTCAAAAAACATTGTTTCTCCAGAAGAGTATAATTCCGCTCCCCACCCCGTGATATATCACAGCAAACATTTCCCCACTCTCAAGAGCACTGAGCCTGTTTTCTTAATCTAGTGTATAAAAAGCTCACATTTATGATCCTAGCAACTCAGAAGACTGAGACCTGAGGATCAAAGTTTGAAGCCAGCCCAGGCAGGAAAGTCCATGAGACTATTATCTCCAATAAAGTACCAAAAAAGCTGGAAGTGGAGCTGTATTTCAAACCTTACAGAAATTTTAATCATTAGGTAGTTTGATACAGAATTCTTGTGGTAGGCAAGGCCATCACAACCCTTCTGACTCCACACCTGAGAGACCCTGCTAGGATTATAGTCCTATAGATTACAGTGCTATTACAATCCTACAGCAGTCCTATACAATCAGGAGAAGGCAAAGCCTGCCAGTGTTGCAGGTCCACTGATGGCCGTTACCACTGAAGCCTTCTTAGTTTCTTATACAAGAAATCTGTCAAATGAAATCCAACTCTGACTTCTCCCTTCAAGGCTAAGTCTAGGGTTTTTTTATACCCTGGGCAGTGCTCAGGTTACTTGCCATATTATAATTAGGTGTTTTGGAAGGCTAGTGTTTTGTTGGTGGGGTCTTATACCACTATGATTGGTTGTTAATTCCTAATTAAGTCCCTCCTACAAATCTTTCCACTAGAGTCATGGGAAGGTTATCTACACTAGAAAGGGACAGGGAGGGACAAAGGCAAGATGTTTTGAAACAATGCTTCTTTTGCATCTGGTTTTGGTTTGCTAGGCCAAAATGTTGTCCACAGGCCTGGGGGGTGGGGGGGTGTCTTAATTTTATTTATGCATAAACATTTCCCTGAAATGCATACTACATTATCATTTTGCTTCTTTCATTGTATTAATGACATTTAGAGCTTTGTGATAGTCAATTAGAATCATGTATGTAAGTAAATCATAACATTTATAAAGGCACATTGCAAAACACGCTACTACCATAGTCTACAGGAAAGACAATACACCCCTTTCCCTATTTAAGATAGTGGATTCCCCTTCTCCACCACCACTAGTACCACAGACAAGACCCTGACCCTAGCTATACCTGGCACTTTCTGTGTAAGACACAGTATCTCAGTTTCATCTGTGTTCTCTAACATATAGAACTCTAAGCTTCTAATAAGTGCAAAATCATGTAGGCAATCGGACAATGAGGGGATTAGAAACATACTGAGAAAACACCCATGATCATCCTGAGTTCTTATACTCCTAATTAAATCTGTAGGTATGGCTCAAGTAGCAGAGGGCCTGCCTGGCAAGTGCGAGGCCCTGAGTTTAAACCTCAGTATCTCCAAGAAAAAGAAAAAAGACCTACTTATAGAACACTCACACTCACTAATTAACCAGTTAGTACATTTCAAATTTTTCTGTGTGCAACTTTCTAAAATGTTGACAAGAAAAGGCTTACATCCTACAAAGAAAAGAAAAATTCTAAAGTCTAAGATTTTGCTTAATGTACTACACACAAGTTCTACTCCTAAGATTTTAAATCACTGGTTTTAAATTTACTTGATCAATGATTTCAAATCCTTTGTTATTTACTGAAATGGTAAAAACATCAAAACAGGGAATTAGTTCATGCTTTCACTATAGACAATCAAAATATAAAAAAATATGTTGACTCAAACCATTTTCTCAAGTTAAAGCAAAACATGTATTTTCCTTCAGAACCATCATAAAATATTGACAGTCACTGAAGGAAAGCACCAAATTAAACTTTTTAGTTTTGCTATAAACTTGCTTATCTGATCTCTCTTGTAATAGGAAAGAAATTTATGAGCTTAAAAGCACATCATTGGTTGGCACACAAAATAAGCTGTTGACTTCTAAAACATATTGTTAAAGAGATCTTTGACATCCACTTTAATTTGTATTTTCCCCAAAACAGTCTACCATGTGATTCTATCAGTTTCTTTCTTAATTCATCTACACTGAAAAGAGAAGGCATAAACACACACAAACACTGAACCTAAGAAGTAAAACACCAATAAAAACATAGTTATTCCCAGTAGTTCATGACAATGATTCAATAATGCATCTCTATAGGAACACAAAGGTCAGAATGTGTAGGCTGCTGTCCAGACTAAGTTTGATTCTATTTCTATATTAACAAAAAGAAGCATTGTTTTCAGCTTAAACCTTTTAGAACTGTACAAAATAATATTTACTAACATTATAAAATGAATTTAACTCAACCTGTTTTCTAAGTTACTGAGACCCTCTGTGATAATCATAGTAAATTCTTGTACCTTAATTCTCTTAAAATTATTGTATTATAGAGATAAACTTTAGAAACAATGAAATACATACATTTCTTACCGGTTCCATGTCAAATATGCTCACTATGTTCGTCTCATTTTTGTTTTTAGCTTTGTGTATGCAACATCTGAGCCAGGAACTTCTCTTATACATTTTATTATTTCATCAGAGACTACTCTGGATAAACAAAAAGAGGAAAAGCTCTCAAATGTCAACGGTGTCATTCGTTCAATGTTCTGAATAAATGTAACAGGAGAGGAAGAGTCAGTTGTCCACAAATGTGCCAAGGACCCCCTCCAATCCACCAATCCTAGTAAATGACAGAACACGTCTTGCCACAAAGTTTGCACCTTGTAGCAGAAACATTACGTTAGTCTCCATAAACATTCTCAATTTCTTCTTTCTTACAGGACCCCAATCCTGCTCCCACTCTTCTACAAATTGAAATTTGCACTCTGATAGGGTTTCAGATAATGAGGTGTAAGCACAGAGTTTGAATTGGACTTCCTAGAAAGCTCCTTTTAAAAGAAGGATGGCCTCAGCTGGCATGCTCTTTTGTCACTTCCTGCTTTGGGGAAAGTACATGTGATGGCTGGGGAGTAGCAATCATTTGACATGGTAAGGGAAAGAACCATTTGACATGATAAGGGAAAGGCCACTAAACATAAGAGGACTTCAGCCCTCATATCCCCAGTTGGTAAACAAAGCCAACAACTTCCTATCTGTGGACCATGCATTATATCAGAAAAAATAAAACTCCAATCTTATTTAAGCCTCTACTTATTAGGTTTTCTGTGACATTTCCTGGACTAAAGTTCAAAGTAATGCAATCTAATAAGAAAGAGATACAGAAGAGGTTCTATGAAAATCCAGAGGAAGACATTAGCTCTGACAGAGGAAGGCAGTGAAGGGGATCAAGAGGATGAAGAGGGAGAGAAAGCAAACAGAGTTGACTTATTCTCTTGTCCAACTATCATTGCCATCAACTAGGTTAGGTACCCAGAGATAACAGACAGATCCCCTAAGGAACTGTGAAAAGAGATACACAGAAATTACTAAAATAGTTAATAATATTGGGAGGCTACCTGGACTGGTTACACATTCTTCCTAACATTAAGGAAGAGAAGCAGCCATTTAGTCTTAAAGGTGTGGTAGGGACAGGCCTCAGCTTAGTATGTTAAAAAGCAACTGAAGGGATAAGTAAACTTTGATAATTGTGTCCACAGCTCACAGCTACAAGTACTAAGTAGCCATTAGTTAAAAGTACAGCAACACAGTACCTCTTTTTAATTCTTTAACTGCTACCCTTATCCAATTTTCAAGGATCATGCTAAAATGGCCTCTGAAATCAAAACAATCTCATTAACATGGCCCACCATAAGTAGGTAAGGAACAATGATTAGTATTTAATACTACTGTAATATGTATGTTTGAAGGAAACGTGGGGTTTTATTTTATTTGTTTTCAGTTATTAACACTATGAAGTGACTAAAAACATTTTTTTAATTATGCTTGTCACACTTAAGAGCATACAATAAAGGGAAGAAAAGGAAGAAAGTTAGTCTTTTTTTTCCCCCTCTACTGTTATATAAACACACACACCAAGAATAAGTAGAATATCTTTCAAACCAAAACAATAGGAAATCACTCTCGGCTGAAAGGAGCTTAGACCATGTTGATTTCTTTTTTAATCCTGCTCAGGCAAGTTTCTGCATGCTTTCAGGACTCTCCACCTACAGAGTTGTTAGGAGGACAGCCAACACATATATTTAATTACGTAAGTATTAGTGCTATCGGCCAGCTGCTGCTGGTACATAATACACTGACCTCTTTCACTCACTCTCTTGCATAAAATAGCAAAAACAAAGCAACTGTTGATGTACCCATAATCATGAAATTATGCAAAATTCTGTTCTCCAAAAAGATCTAAGATAACTACCAAACTCAGTTTTGCATTTTAAAATGATTTACTACCTTTGAAGTGCTTTTCTGTTCCTGAGTTATTAATCATATAACTGCAAGTATATTCCTTATCCTTAAAAAGCTAACCATGAATTCAATTTGCAAGTATACTTTTTAATTTATTTCCAATGGAATGTCTCACTGAAGTAGTAGGTCACATGATTATTTTCTGCCTGCTTTCCCAGGCAACTCCATGCTTTTTCATGGTTAGGAGATGAGCCCATGAAAACAAAATTAATATCTTCTCTGCATCTCCATAACTATCACAATGAACAAAAACATTTTCATGTTTCCAGAAAGCTTGTTCATAGTGCCACCATGAACTCCAAAGTAACACATGGGGGAAATCCAAAGTCCAGGAAAAACAGACTAAACAGAGCACTGGTATACATAAATAAATGTGACTAAAACATATGATTGATGATAACAAGAACTGACCCATAAACAACTTATGGAAAGAAAGCTGGCCTTGATCAGACTGGCTTTTGTTTCAATTCTGTGAGTCAATGCTAATTATTTACTGGGCACTCTGTAGAGGTCAGTGATATCTCAGTAAAGAAAAGTATCAATCTGTTCTCTTTAAGATCTGTGTCATTCCCCCTCACAAGATCCTTCCCAACACTTCTATTTCTCTCCCCACAATAGCTAGCTAATTTGTTTTTCTAAGTCTGTGGTATATGTGGAGGTTTTTTGCTCATTCATCAAAACTAGGAATTTTGATACATGCAAGTTAGTGTAATATTATTGATATAGCTGCATGACTCATATGAGTTATAATTTAACATAAAATAATAAATTTAATAATCATTTGCTGATATGACAGAATGATGAATGTTAAACTCTTTTCCCCAAAAAAAAGAATCATAACTCCTTACACAAATAAGTTCTAAGTAATTGCAATTGTATCCCAGAGTCAAGACCAAATACTATCGAGTTTTTAATACCTTTTGCACATTCTGACTCAAGATAAGATGCTCCAATAAATCCAGTGGGTCACAATCCTACAGCTGCCTTTTTTGGCTTAGAGGGGAGAGGAAGTATAACCAAGTGGCAGTATAACCAAGTGACTACCCCAAGAGGGCACAATTATCTCAGTCCTTTCACAACTTTCCTGAAGAGGCCTTCTTCCTAGTCTATAAACAAAAGGTAAAAAGCAAGGCATCACAAATGTCTGAAAATATTTAAAAATTGGAATGTACTTTCCTATTTTGCAATTAGACAACCTGTCTCTAACAAGGTACTCAGAAGCAACTTTGAGGATGATTCTTAAAGTAGTCAATAAGCAACCTCAGACTGTTGATGGTACCTGCTTCTCATGAAGAGGAAAATCACCATAGCATAGATCCTCCATACAAAAGGATTCTCCTGAGGTCCCACTCCCTGACCTCACACCTACAATCTAGCAAGTAGATAAATATTTATTAGATCCTCCATACAAAAGGATTCTCCTGAGGTCCCAGGAGGTAAATGAATAAAATGTGATACATGATAATAAATGTTTGTATGAGATCAAGGGGGAGCTCAGAACAGAGAGTGAGTACCTCCACAGGCTTCAGAAACAAGGGTAAGGGTTAAAAAGGAAATGACCTCATAGGTGATATTACCTCTAACAAGAACTATTTGGCCAGGCAGGATTAATATGGGGTAAAAGGAGGGTGGGCACAAGTACAGAAGCAGGACATACATCTGAGGAAAGGAGAGAGGACACAGGGCAGTGAGATCGTATGCAAATACATATGCTTGAAAATTTTTATAGTTGGGAGAAGGGAATACAACATTGGGGAAGAGTACAAAAAAATAGAGGTACAAGAAACAAATATAAAAAATTCAAACTTTGCTATAATAAGAAACAATATGTTTATCTTGTATCTGAGAACAAAAAAAAGAGGGGGTGGGGTTAGAGTGGAAAGCGTGAAGTATGGTAAGAAAAGGAAGATTTTTACAAGCTAAAAATTCACTATAATATTAAGAGTAGATCATAACAAGGATGAAAGCTAAACAGTACCACAGGGATGGAGAGAACAGGTTAAGTTCAAAAGGCATGCTGAGTTAATTACTGTTAGGTAAAACATGGGAATATACTTGCTGAAGGTTCCAAGAACATTTATCACCACATAAGCAGAAAACACAAATAACCCTGGGCATGAGAAAGAGGGGAGGAGGGCCACCACTGATGGGTTGAAGGGAAACAAGCAACCAAAGAATATAGGCAGTTCTAATAAAAACATTCAGTGGGGCCAAGTGCTGGTGGCTCATGCCTATAATCTTACTCAGGATGCTAAGATAGAGGATCACAGTTCAAAGCCAGCCTGGAAATGAAAGTCCATGAGACTCATTTCCAATTAACCACCAGAAAACCAGAAGTGAAGCTGTGGCTCAAAATGGTAGAGCACTAGCCTTGAGCAAAAGAGCTCAGGAACAGTATCCAGGCACTGAGTTCAAGCACCATGACCAAAAATAAAAAGACAACAGATGTGGAGAACACTGTCAGCTAAGTACTTGGGAAGGACAGAAAGGAGGATCAGGAGTTTGAGACCAACTTGTACCACATAACAAGACCCTATTTCAACCCTTATCTCCCTCCCCTCAAAAAATGAAGTAGACTCATAAAGCAAAAAAAAAAAAAAAAAGAAGTAGATAGGAAAAGGCTCAGACACAACTGCTTCAGATATTGTGCCCATGGTCATACACACCAGAGAATCTCAGAAGGGACTGAAGGGTCAAAATAGAGATTTCAGCCTATGGGTGGTATCTAAACACAGGTAAGTGATGGCTGTCATTGTAAAGAGAGCACAATTTTAGAGAAAAGAAAATCCTGTTAACCAACAGCTGATAACCAAGACATAGAAGTCAAATGGTCCAGTGTTTTGCAGGGACAGACGGCCACTGGAGAGCAGTGGTGACTGGAGTAACCCCATGTGCCTGGTAGCGCACTGTGATTTGCTGGCCCTGTTCCTGATGCTCCCCAAAGTAACATGAAACTGGTTCTGAGTTCAAGTCACTGTACACAGGTAGAAAAGGTAAAATATCAATGTTTAACCAAAACTTCAACCAAGTGTTAAAAAGTGTCAGTCAATTCACTGTTTTAAAAAATTAAAAAATTAAAATCCACTATGTTTGTAATCTAATACAAAAATTACTTTTAAATTTTAACATTAAATGATAATAAAAAATTAAATGAAAATGTTTAGTTTAAAATATAACTCAATTATTAGTAAATCTAGTTTACAACAGAATCAGGGAATTTTTTTATTTTATTTTAAGCTGGTTAATAATTCAGATTTTAAGGTAATTTATTTTATACATTCTGATTGAAATAACTTTTGTATCTCTCCCCAACCTCAATTTATAAAGAAGCATTCAAAGACAGATCCATATACAACAGAGAATATTTACACAACAGGAATGAGAATCCAACAATTCATTTTTGCTCAAGAGAATATCTCATAAGGAGCTTTATTTTATATAGCAGGTAGCCTCTGTTCCAAACATATTCTTCTGTACCCACTTCTCCCTTTATTTTCAATTTGCTTACAAGTAATTTTCCTTAGGTATCTAAGCTATTCTTCAGCAT
This sequence comes from Dipodomys ordii, assembly GCF_000151885.1. Taxonomy (NCBI): domain Eukaryota; kingdom Metazoa; phylum Chordata; class Mammalia; order Rodentia; family Heteromyidae; genus Dipodomys; species Dipodomys ordii. The sequence goes on from NW_012267346.1 coordinate 609,709, forward strand.
TACTTTATTTCTGCAGACCTAAGCAGCTCAAAAGACAGAATGATTCTTGGCTACCCACTATGAGGATGGTTAAACTACAGTGCCCCATTTGGGTTAATAACGTACAAGGTCACACAGAGGTTGTCAGTCCATGATCAAAGCGAGCTGGCTATTCTTCCTGTCATTTATATAGAACACACAAGATGTGTTTATTTTTACCAGCCTCTGACTGACCTCCTTTAGGTGGCATGGAAAAGATCCCACATTTCTATAAAGCACTAGTCAAAGGAATTTTTTTTATTTGATACTCTCATTAGGAGTAAATTTTTATTTTTTTATGCTTTTGATCTTTTTCATTTACTTAAAAACCCTGCAAGTTAAAGGCCATATTGTCTAACTCAAATTGGTATAATGGATAAAATAAGGTCAGGGCCACTGACAGATGCCTAAGAGGAAATAGTGTGCATACAATAGCTGCCATCAGAACACATGGGCTCCTTAGTGCGCTTTCCTAAATTAGTACAGGCAATAACATTTAAGATATCAAAGTTCAACAGTCAGTCCAACATCCTTGGTACTTCTATTTTTGCAACCTAAAAGTTTTACTCTTTTATCAATCTAAAGCACATACTGACAAAAATCTTAGGACAAAAAATTTTAATAACAAAAAAAATTCAACCCATGGCTGTCTTGTCACAGATATATAGAAATTATTTCCCTATCCTAGTTAATGGGAGTCTAATAATCATGGGAAGACAGAAATCCCTCCAAATTCTTCCTTGGTGGCTTGAGAGACCAAATGAAGTGACACCCAACTATTCAATACTAAGAAAATACTGGAAAGGGGAGCAGCAGCTGATCAGAAATGCTAAGAATTGAGACTGAGGACAGGACTGGGGTTCAGGGGTACAACACCCGACCTGCAAGCTCAAGGGCCCGGTTTCAATCTTCAGCACCAGAAGAAAAAAAAAGTGGCAAAGTGAAGGCATTATCAAGGATCAGATCTCCACCGTAGAAAAAGGCACATCCCACCTTGCTATTTTTTCATCTTTGATTTGGGGCAAGAAGCAACAGCACACCATTGTGCTCTCCTTGAATTTAAAGTTTACTTCATTCTCATGAAAAAACTAAATTAATAAAAAAAAATACACATTGCATAAAAGAAGAGACTGAAGGGAAAGCTGGAGCAGGTAGATATGTAGAAGAATTTAATGTATATTAATGTTCAGGAACTAATCCTCTTGGTTTTCCTTTGTCAGAAAATGGCAACAAGCGGGAAGACACCTAAATAAACAAGACAACAGCCTAGCAGTATACTCAGCAGCACTGCCCAAAAACTGATGAATAAAAAAGATATGACACATATATGCCATAGCATATTACACAGCTATAAGGAAAAATGAAATCATGTTATTTTCAGGAAAATCAGTGGAACTGGAGAAAGTTATGTTAAATAAGATAAGCCAAAATCAAAACCCAAATATCATCTTTGTGCACATATGTGGAAGCTAGACTTAAAGACATCAACCTATAGATATATAGGTATCTACCTATATACATAAATTTGTTTTTATACACGTAGGGCAGGAATCTAACTATAGGACTATATAGAAAGATAAGAGGAAGAAGAGAGAAAAAAAGATAATGGATAATAATTTTGAACATATTTCAACTAAAAATGAAGACAGCAGAAGAAATCTCAAGAAAAGCTGTTGATCAATAAAGGATCTGCAGTGGGGAAGGAAAAAGAAATGCAAAGGGTTATTTTGAGCAGGATACAATGCATACATATTTAAAGTATTTCTTTTTTTTTCTTTTGTTATTCGTCGTGAGGCCTGAACTCTGGGACTGGGCGCTGTCCCTCAGCTCTTCAGCTCAAGGCTAGCGCTCTACCACTTGAGCCACAGCACTACTTCGGGCTTTTTCTACTTATGTGGTACTGAGTAATCAAACCCAGGGCCTCATGCATGCAAGGCAAGCACTCTACCACTGAGCCACCTTCCCAGCCCCACATCTAAAGTATTTCAAATATGGATATTGTATGTGTTTATATTACATACAAACCTGAAATACACATAGCAAACTCCTTTGGTGTAATCAATACATACTAACAAAACAAGACAAATGAATGACAGGAAAGTAAAACAGGCTTGAACAGAGGAAAGGTACCAGAGGGAAGTGGAGAGAACTAACAAAAAAGGTGAACAAGTAAGTAGTTGAACAAAGTATTTTATATCCATGTATAAAAACAGAATAATGAAAACTACTGAAATAGTTATAAGAAGTAGTAAAATGGAGTGTTAGAAGAGGTAAAGTTATGACACTGCAGAAACTGGCTATCTAAACAGAAAATACAAAACTGGACCACTACCTAGCTATACCTTCCCCTTCTCAAAGAACTCAATTTCATATGGATTAGAGACCTAAACGTGAGGGAGGGGAAGCTTTTTACACATACATAGGAAAAAAAAAAAGATTGCCAAATTTCACATCAGAATTTCCTTTCATCAAAAGATGTCATTATAATTAATGCATGCTAATGGAAAAGACTAAAAAAAAACTTTCAAAACAGGAGATAAAAGATTCCATAAAAGAAAGTAAAATGATGAGCCATAATTGGGAGAAGGTACTCACAACATGTATAACAGCTAAGGTACTGTATAGAAAATTCACATAGTGTATTAACATAATAAATATTTTTAAGTCAACAGTGAAATGGACAAAAGACTTGGAAAGCCATTTCACACACACACACACACACAAATATTAAATCCAAATGGCCAATGCTGTTCAACCTCATTATTGATCAGGAAAACATAAAACTACAGACCAAACAGACCTTCGAAACCTTAGAATCCTGACTGTATCTCACATAGAAAGAACAGAGCACAACAAACCACACACTCACTGCAGGTGAAAATGAACACAAGCACAGCCATCTGACACTTGACCAGTACATATCCACAAATAATGCTTAAAATATTCATAGTAACAGTGTTCATGACACAGCATGCATAGAAGTATCTGGGAAAAGCTAAAACTCTACCAATAAAAATAAATAAATAAACTGCAGCAAATTCACTCCTTGAATTACTATAAACATCCAGTTGTTTTATAGTCAACAAAATGGACAAATCTAAAAATATGATGCTGAAGAAAAGAAAAATACACCAGTCCAAGTCTAATAAAGGAAGTCCAAGATAGGGCTAAACAACATATGGATTGAAAATTACTTACTAGAGGGTGAATTTATTAATAAAGGGAAGAAAGATTCACAAAATCAGAATAAAGATTTGTTCTTATTTATATTATATTGTATATGATACTATATTTCTAATGCTGGGTAATGTGTATACAGTGTTAAAGTTGTTATTATTACTTAAACCACACATATTAACATACATTTCACAACAAATCTAAGAAGGGAAAGAAAGAAGTTAAGAACAGAATAAGAGAATCTTAAGAGGTCTGACTGGGAAGAGAAGAGAAAAAACAAACGTATGTGGAACAAATGGGTTCTGGGTCTAAGTACCAATGAAAAGGTACAATGAGTTATAGAGGGTGGCATACAGAATGAGGAAATAGTTTACAGACAGACTTATCTAACAGAGTAGATGGGAAGAGAGGATGACCTAATACCATTTCCCTCTGAGAGGACAAAGCAAGAGACAATGACATAAATGCCAATTATCAAGAAAGACAGCCTCTTCAGTAAATGGTGCTGGCAAAATTGGTTAACTACATGTAGAAAACTAAAGCTAGATCCTTATATATCACCCTGCACCAGAATCAACTCCAAATGGATCAAAGACCTTGAAGTAGATGAAATGGGTAGAGGGAGAAAAGAAGAGAAAGTTGAGCCAGGTAACCTCACACTATGGCCTGGAACCACTTAGATCAACACAAAGTTAATACCTAACAATTCAAATCAGCTACTGGCTAACTTCACAAACCCTCAAATCACAGTACAAAAGTCCTCATTAAAGCCTCATTTTACAACAGAGAAAAATCAAAACAGCATCTCAGAAATCAAAGTTACACTTTTTAATATCAACTATTTATATTGATATTATGAATCTTTAAAGGCTAATCTATTGCTATGAATTCATACCTTGATTAATGTAAAATGAGAGAATAAAAACCTTTCACTTACTTGATTGAGTTTCTAAAGTGGTCTTCAGCTGGGTTTTTCACAGTGCAACTATTTAGGAGCCATAAATCTGCATCTGATGCATTTTCTAATACAAAAAAATAGATGCAAAAAAGAAAAGTTAAAACACCACATTTATTTAAAGCAAAACTACCCAAATGCTTATCCAGATTCATGGGTTACAGATTGTGGGGGGGAAAAAATACTGTCAGAGGACAAGTATATATCAATTCTATTATAGTAGGCAATTGTAATACCATGGAAATCTTCATGAAGAATAAATATAATAATGTGTGTTTGGTGATATATTTTTACTTAAAGTGTGTAAGTATTATCTAATAATATCTCAAAACAAAGTTAAAATTCACCCAAACTTACCTTTGAATATAAAATTCATTACCCTTCTTTGGACTGTTTCAATATTTTCAAACATTAGTATCAGCATATGCTGAATAGTCTTCTAAATATGCTGAATATTATTCTTACAAAAAATGCAGCCTGTCTGCCTATTGCTATATAGTAAAACTCACTGCCAATACAAGAAATAATGTTATTATTTTAATGTTAGTAAAATGAATTTACAAATACATAAAGTGTGAAGGCTATTATGCTTTCCTTAATAAGGAAGTAACACTGATTCTATATGGATCAGATTTCACCAGCACAATTAGGGCTCTAAAATGATATTAACACTGTCAATCTGCATCTCTGTTTGCGGGGGAGAAGGGGAAATTACACTCATGTTCACAACAATCCCAGAACACTAACATAGAGAAATGGTAGGAGGATGCCTAGAAAAGCATATCTAAGTCAGTTTGATTGATACACCTACACTGGAGATCTGCCTTCCAAGTCCTCATACCTCAAATAAAATAAGCGTGCAGCTCACTACCACTACTAGATGACTTAGCCACTGGATTGTATCTCTAAGCAAAGAGACATCCAGATCTATGTAAAGACATCATCTAGAGGCATCATGAGACTGAGGTGCCTGCACCCCTGGAAGTGAGGTGAAGATTCAGTTGTCTTCCAATATAGTACTCATAGAGGACTTTTATTTTCCTAAACTTCTTTAAGTTTTTCATTTCCTTTTCCATAGTGCTTAGAGTCACAGCCTTCCTTTATTGTAAGGTGAGAATGTAATCTGCATCCTGGTAAAAATCCATCATGAACCATAACTGTGCACCTTCTATAGACTTCTCTCCCAGAACCATGACCTTGCACCTTCTCTCCCAGGAAAGCTGTGTTCACTGAACCAAGCAAATGATGGTCATCAACAAGCCACCCACTTTGAGTGTAAGGAGAGAGACACAAAAGGATTTGTTTGCCTCAAAAGTTGGTTACTTTCTAAATTACTTCCTTACATACACCAGAAATTAACAGTCAGGCTCAGGTAATAAAAATCTGATTAGTACTCATGATAATCACTAACATCACTGACTACAGAGTCTGTGTCCAGCAGTCAGCCAAGCGTGTCCCATTCACTTCTCATGTAATCCTCCCAATTTGAGGTGGGCTCATTTTGATTCCAATTTTACAGAGTAGAAATCTAAAGCTTAGAAAGGAAAACTAACTTGACTAAAATTACCCAGTTAAAGGGTGAGTGAGGATTAGACATCCAGACAAACTGACTCCACAGACTGAACTTAAGGAAATTAGCATGCCTCATTAGTGGCTCCTTGCCTCTTGATCAAGAATAATGCAGATAATAACTACAGACAAAACCAAGAAGTAGTACATGGCCTTGAGGGTGTCTCATGATATTTCTAAAAACACTAAGAATCAGGCTTCAAAAAGTAACTGTTTTGCTATTATGTAAAATTCCCAAGATTATGAACGTATCAGCTTTTGGTCTTCTGTAATCAGTGAAGACATGCAAGAAAAGGAAGAATTAATAATGAATGTGGCACTAGTACCCCAAAGCACAGACAGACCCCCCCCAATCTTCCCACTCCCTGCAGGATTCTGCATGGTTCACTTCAACACTTGCTGGCTGAACAAGACACTGATCTTACACAACTGTTCCATTAGAAAATCAACCGGAGGAGCAGCACACAACAATAAAAGGGTCTATTCATAGATTTCAAATAGGAAGGTAGGCAGGCTGACACAAATAAAAGCTCACAAAGAACAAAACAAAAAGGGGAAAGAGTTTGATTGCTTTGGACCCAAACGCATTTTTTGAGAGTTTCTTTTACCACAGAACCCTGGAAGGCAAGTCCAAACAGTTAAAATGTCCATTACACTAATCATACCCAAAGAGTTTATTTACCCAATACAAATCACTGAGAGCCCCTTAAAAACTTGGGAGAATGGAGCATACTTAAATAAGAGAACTTAAAAGTAACTTTAAGATGCATGATGAAAAGTAACTTTTTGAAACAAAAGAAAAAAACCAAAAAGTTTTGATCAATGAATTAATGTTTTCCTTGAGATTGCATTGATCATTCCACTGATGGGCCATATAAATGGCATGAAATATCCATGTTCCTAATCTGGTTTCTAAGGAAATGAAACTGATTCACTGGAATATATTCTCCCTTATGCTATGTAGGGTTCAAATGGTGGGAAGATGAGGAGAAAGGAGCAGGGAGGAGGGAGAAGAAGAAGGCCATGAAGATTCAAGAAGAGAACCTAGAGATACCAGTCTGAAATTCTCAGGTGAAGACCTGGCCTTCAGCCTTCCAGCTAAGTCACACAGTTCCAGTGTAGAGGTATATGTCGTGAGCCTCTGAGTGAATAGAGCAGTAGCAGCTCCAAGGGGAAGATGTTTGGAGATTACTCCCTAAAGAGTTTGTTCTAGATGCACTGGTTACTTCATGGAAATACGGTGAGGAAGGACTATGAATCAGCTTGAACTGTTTGAAGGAAAAAGAAATATTTGTCTTTAAAGTGAAAAATACCCGACTGAGCTCCAGCAGTAACTACCAAAAATCCATTATATAGCTAAGTGTTTTGGTGATCAGCATGAGAATACAATACAGGACTTGTGCTTACTATGTACATCAATGTTCATGCCAACATTCCTAAGAGCCAAAAGCTGAAAATAACCCAGATATCCACAAACTGATGGATAAATTCAGTATATTCACAGAATGGAATACTATTTGATATGAAAAATAAATGAAGTGCTAAAACATTGATAGATCTGCAAAACATCATGGCTAATGGAAAGAGGTCAGTGAGAAAAGCACACATTATAGGTCTCTCTTTCAATGAAATGTCTAGAAGAGACAAATATATCGAACAGAAAATAAACTAGGGATGGGGAGAACAAGAGGACAACAGGATAAGAAGACTATAGAGTTTCTTTATGTGACAAAAATAAGTTTAAAATTGACTGTGCCACAGTTCTATCACTACACTATATGTCACTGAATTATAATTTCCATGAGTGGCTGCATGGCACAGAAATTATTACCCCAATAAAGCTGTTTTAAAAATCACTACCACCTAGAGCCACATGGTCTCCATTGGACTAGTTTCTATACTCGCTGCCTAAGTGTCAACTCATCTGCCATAGCAAACTCTTACACTCATCTTTCCCAGACTATTTCACACATCTATTTTTTTCACAAGGAGAAAGGCACAGGTGAATTTGTAGCACATCCCAGCAAACATTCATTAATAAATGGTCCTTCATGGATTGATGATTTTTAAATCTTCAGAGCCAATCTCTTGTTGTTGAAGAATGAATGATTGACTACATGAGCACATGAATGAGCTAAGACCAAGGAGCCAGAAGGGCATGTTAATGAGTAAGCATCAAGACCAATCTAGGAGGAAAACAGATTAGTGGTATGCAATCAGAACTCAAAACCAGAGCATTATTTCCAGGAGAAGCGGGGGTCCAGTTCTGATGTAGAATGTGGAATTTCTTCCAGAGGATCTTGGTGTTCTAACAGGAAGAAAGACAACAACCTCTCTTTCTCTGGGATATTTTATTCCAATTACAAACAAAGCAAACTGCACTAACTGAAATACCATAGGGGAAAAACTACTCTTTGATTTAAGAGATGTTATGAAATTTTACATATGCTCCAACTACAGAATAAAAAAGTAAAAAATAAAATAAAATTTATTGCAAAAAAAGGTAAGGAAATGCACTGAAATATTAACAGTAACTATATTTAGATATGGAACTCATGTTCTAGAAATCTTCCTAGAGTCTAGATGCTTCCAGACATGAGTAGGACCTAATATTCGTAGGTCTTTTCCCTCAAGCCTCAACCTGCCATCTGGAGGTTTTGCAGGTCTCTGGAGGCAGGTTCTGCACCATGGGCCTGGCTCATCTGCTTAGGATGATTCTTTGGAGTGCTGGTTTAGGCCCCAAGGAGCTTTTCATCCAGTTAGTCAACATACATCCAGGCTGGGACCTCACAAGCTGAGGCTCTAGCATTTGTCTTTAAAATAAAAATAAAAAAAAAAAAGAGGCTATTATGTTGCTACTCACTAGACAATGGAGGGTCCAATGGGAAAGAGATACTTTCAAAAATAAGAGAACTAGGTAAATGACACTCTAATGAAGATTCTCTAGGAAGATTAAGGTTTCTGATCCAGAAGGCTAACACAAAAAGTGATACCAGTAACATAAATAGAAGTTCTAGGGAGGAGCATAGCAGAGAAAGGGATAACTTCACCACCAGGTTCTCTTTAAGATCACCAACTGGTGACAGATGCAAGCAGAACTGTACAACAAACAGAGAGATACAGAACATTTGGTGACCACAAAAGTTAGCAATCTTGCAAAAGGTATGAGAACAAGGTTTAGGAGTACAAAAAGGTCTGAATGGGCTGCCCTGAAAGACATCCTGCTGGAGGGAGTATCAGGTGACTATCTCATTGCACTCTAGCATTGAGGCTTCTTCATTCCACTATCCGTTCACAGCCATATTTCTAACTAAAAGTCAATAAAGACAGGCTGGCCTGGGGACAGAGGCAGGACATGAAAAAAGAAGGTGTTGGCAGCTGCCCAGTATCTACTGCCAGAGCATAATGGAGTGAAGGACATACACAACACAGGAGAATGGGTGTTTCAGAACTTCCCTAGTAGGGCCAGGAAGAAAGAAGAGGATTTTTCTGAGTAGCAACAAGGTATGGACTAGAGGAGTAAGATGGTGATGAAATTTTAAAGAAGAACAAGAATTCTGATCTACCCACAATATATACTGGGCTCTTCACACAAATTCCATACTGAATACTAAGAGAAAAATGTAATTTTACAAAGGAGAAACTAGTGAACAGCACATTAACCAACAGATCAGAGTTACTATCATCAATAATGGGACAAGTCAAAAGCTACTTGATCAGATACAGAGAAGATGGATACACACACACACACACATACACACACATAGTAAAGGTGATGAACAGAAGATTTAGTTACAAGTTACATAAAATAGTGAGTATATTTCTTTTTGAACAATTACCCTCTCCCTCATTTTTTCCTGCTTACCCTCCCCATTCTCCTCCCTCCCACATTGTAAAGTTCATTTCCAACACAGTGTCTAGTAAATATCATTGTTCCATTAGTTCATCCTTTGTCCTGATGATTCTGTGAAAGCATCATTTTCAAAGGTATCTCTGCCAAACTATAAAGAAGCAAAATAAAACCCAAATTAAGGGACAATTATTCAAATATCAGTCCTGGACTCTTCAATAATGCCAAGCATATGAAGCAAAAAGAGAGAAACTGGGCTAGGTTAAACAATCTTAGACACGTGACAACTCAAAGCAATGTGATTTCAAACCAGATTCTCTTCCTACACAGGACATTATAGGAATAATCTCACAAGTTCAGGATTAGGTGGTAGCAGTTCCTAAATGTTAATTGTCTGGTTGTAAGGGTAGTATGTAGGATAATAAGGTGTTGAAGGAGGATAATTATAGAGGACACATCTACTAGGGTATTAAGGATGATGGGGCATTGAGTGAACAGAAAATATTTCTCCTTTTTCTTTCTAAATGGTTGTCAGTTTTCTATAAATACCATTTTCCTTTTTTGTTTTGTTTTGTTGTCTTTTCTCTATTTGTGAAGAGATGGAAGATAAATATTGCTCTGCAGTATCAGAATATATAGCTGTCACAAAAATAAATACAAAAGACCAGAAAGTGCTGTACAATATGAGCATGGCTTTCTAACCATAAGGAAGTATTTCCTCTCCTAATGCCCCACCCCCAGCAGTAAAATAAGAACCATTTTATGTAAGACTAAGAAAGATATTAACAAAGTGTGTTTTTAAAAAAAAAAGTTTACATTAAAGGAACATTTGTTTTAAAAGCCAAGAGAAAAAAAGAATTTCCACATGCAATCATATTCACAAATCTCTCCATATATTGAGCTGGGTAACAGTAGCTTAAGAGCCAGGTAAAGTGTTTGGTATAGCACTGAGACTTTATCATTCTACTATCCACAATCCTATTTCCAACTAAAAGCCAATAAACCAGTTTCCTTTCAGAGTATAAGTTTCTATAAAGTACCCAACACTCATTCATGATTAAAAGTCAGAAAACTGGGGAAAGAATTACCTCAAATATATTTTTTTAATCTACCAAAAAATCTGAGCTAGAAAACTGAATTATTTCACCGTAAAATGAAGACAGAAGGTAAAAATGTCTGATTCCATCATTTATATGCAGTTCAATACAAGAAATTCTAGCCAGCAAAACGAAGAAAGCTGAATAGCCCAACACTCAGGAAATAGGAGAGATAACAAGTTCAAGGCTACCCTGGGCTAGTTATAAGTTCCAAGGCTGCTTAGGTTACAGAGTGAAAATTTTGTCTCAAAACCAACAAGAATAATGACTTCAATACCAAAGAGAAAACCAGAGTTGAAATTCCTAAATTCCAGCAAGTAACCTACAATGGCTTTGAAATTCAAACACAAGAAAAAAAAGCTCTTTCCCATAAGACATAGCAGCAAAATAATCCTGCTGTTCTCCTCAATTAAGAATTACAGCATGGGGCAGGTTGGGGGACACAGAGTTCAGCAAGTAAAAATGGTGCAGGACAATTTTATGAGGTGGCTGGTATGGGGGCTTGAACTCATTGCTTTGCACTCATTCCCACCTGGGGCTCTATCATTTGAGCCATGCCTCCAGCCTTCCAAGACAAGTTTGATTTAACTTCCTCCTTCCCGGCTCCCACCACTTCCTTTGTAATGCTCTCATATATCCTCCATGTGTTTCAGAGATTCTTCTATTGCTACTTTGCTTTCAAATTGCTACTTTGTTTTCAAAGTAACTGGAATTCTAAGGAGTTTATCTATATACATAGACAAGGTTGAAAAAGAAACTCATACAGTACTAAGTCTCAGGAATGTAACAGTGTTCACCTTTACACTTGGATAATTTCTTTTCTTTATCCACAGAAACATCACAAGAAACACCTTCAAATCTCCTACACCCCGTAGCATTAAGTAGATGTCTCCAAAGATTCTTATGCAAGAAAAATACTCGTTAGATTAAGCTACTTTTAAATTAGGTATTCTGAGTCATATAATTTTAAAAATCTCTATCATGTAAAATCATTTCAAATACCATTACTGGTTTAATATTGCAGTAATATACATAACTAATATGTCTTGTGACTTTTACAGTACTTTTATATGATACCGTGTGTTATATATTCTCTCAGATTGACCCACCCTCTGTGGATTTCACCTCCTTTCTCTCATCCAATATGCATTGCTGAGAGAAGACAGACTGCTGGGAAAACAAAGGTCCTTGCTTGGAGCCAGCTTACTTTACACCATGAAATTTATTTGCAATAATGAGCCAGATGAAGGCTGGGCACTGGTAGCTCAGGTATATAATCCTAGCTACTTAAGAAGCTGGGATCCAGAGGATTGTGGTTCAAAGCCAGACCAAACAGAATGGTCTGTAAGATTCCATCTCCAAAGTAACCGTCAAGCTATCAAACTAGAGAGGTGGTTCAAGAAGTAGAGCCACAGACAAGCAGTGGGAGGCCTTGAGTTCAAATTCTGGTACTGACAAAAAAAAAAAACGTAGAAAAAAGCTAGGTAATAGTTCCTAAGTCCATCACTTATAAGACATCTCAGAAGCTAACTGCCATCTATGACACAGTCATCGGGAGAAAAAGGAACAATAGAAAACAAATAATAAAATAAATAGGTAAATAAATAATGAGTAATAAAATAAACAAAGGGGCTTCCTTTGTTTACTTCTTGACTCAGTGAATCTAAAAGATAAGAAAGTACTAAAATTAAAGATAAAATAATTATACATAAAAGTAGGAGAAAAGACATTCATTCACATCCTGGAGCCCATACCACCCACTTAAATTTTAACTGCAACAAAGAAACAGATCATGAGTCAGACTTTAATGGTTGGAGATGGTGGAATACATCTGAGGTCTTAAGAGACAGCATTGTTATTTTAAACCTAAGCCAGTAAAAAAGGCCAATAAGCTAAAATCAATCAAAGAGTATATAAGTCGCCCAATTACAATTTTATAGTGTCTGACTACATTTTTTAACAAAACAAGTCTACATTTTCTTTTAAGATAATATTTTATAATCTTTGCTAAAGCAAAATCTGTTTATGTTAGGCTCTACCCAGAAGCAATTCATTGATTGTAAATGCCTTACTTTTACCTAAGCCCATAGGGAAAATAGATCTAAACATTACAAATCACTTAGGAGAGTTAAAATACACAGAACACATTTGAGCCAAGTAGTCTAAATGCTTATTAAACTGTACCTTAGAGCAATATATCGACGTTTTATAAACTACCTATATAACTTTACTCTTCAGAAAGCCCTAATCTTCAAGGATTTGTCATAAGTTAAAAAAGACATTCAAGCCTTTTCAATTAATTTAGTGCATGCCACATATTCCCCTGATGAGAATTATGGGAACCACACTATACTACACTACACACTCTACAGGAATCCTTACTCAACTAAGGAATGCAGAGAAGAGAAAATGGGTGCAAATTGATATAGAATAGTTTAACTTACTACTTCAGTAGAGTTTTCTCGTTTGACAGACAAGTGACTTCACATAAATAATTTGAGTTTCACAAAATATTCAAAAGATTTTGAAGTGGAAGATAATAGATATGACCATAGTTGCAAAAACAAACCATTTGCTTACAAAAAAAAAAAAACACTATACTTCTCCCAACAGAAATAAAATGATTTCTCCTAGGAATTCACTTATGACATCTTTAACTAAGATTCTTCTGAGTTTTATCAGAACAACCAGCGTAAAGATAAATGTTGTGGTTTTAAGTCAGATGGGCTAGGTATCCTGAGAAATGTTACTACTCAGAAAATAGATGAAGAAAGGACATGAGAATATTCCATAAACCATAATCATACCATCTATGCAAAAAGTTAAAAAAAAGACAATTTTGTTCTGACAAATCATTACAAAAAAGTTCTTTCTGCCATTGCCTATCCCTATACCAGCTGTTTCAGTGAACATAGACAAAAACATGGGCTTCTATATACTCTCTGGAAATTTAGTGTTATTCAGAAGTAAATACAGGATGTAAAAAGAAAAATTGAGTGCTGGACTGGAGGCGTGGATCAAGTGCTAAAGCACTGCCAGGTGTTCAGAAAGCACTATGGTGGAGAGAAGCAGGGATCCAATGATGCCCAAGGCAGGACTTTCCCTTTGGATATCAAGATGGAGGAGGACTTCAGACTTGTTATCTGTCTCTGAGTCAGAAGCAAAAATTAGAAGAAGCCTTTGCAGAAGGAAAGAAAAGACTTAGCAAATGATTTAACTATGAAATTTAATGATTTTTCCTAAGTTACTATTTGAGGCTGTACTGATGGCTTCCACGAGACTTAGTTTTGAGGACTGCTGCTCCATAAGGGTATAAAAGGGGAGAAGATGAAGCCCACTAGCCATCTCCTTTTCTAGCTCTACATCCTCATGGTCACCACAAACTATCCAATGCCTACTTATATATTTTGCAAATGAACTATTTAAATATGTATTAGTCACCATCCCTTCAACGAACACACATAAGTAAGTCAATATTCCTAAAAGCAAAAAATAATAACCACAGCTATAATCTACTGAAGATATTCTTTGTGTCCTCATCTAAGAGCTTCCTTTGCATAAATTTGCTCAACCCTTACTATTCTAGAAAGCAAGTACATAATTGTCCCCCTTTTACAAATGAGAGATTTAAACCTAAACAACTTGGCCAAGGTAATACAGAGAAAATGGCTGAACATGGATGTAAATTTAGCAGTCAGCTCAGACTCCAAGCTTATCTACCACTGCTATTAAATGCACTAAAAAGTACATCAAAATAAATCCATAAGAAAATTGAGGGCTATCACATAGTGCTATTTTTCTTTAGGTCAGGCACCAGAGCTTAGAACTAACAAATCTTCCTTTATTAAACAACTATCTCCCACTTTGATTTACTTTATAAAACATACAACAATCACCTTGCTCTGCATAAATATTTTTAATTGCTATACCCTATACAAAAATTACAACAACAAAATTTTATTTTAACAAGATGTAAACACAACATAAAAATTTCCTTCTCTCACTGACTCCGGAATGTATATTGAAATAGATCACATTTTAAACCTTTATTTCACTGAATTATGTGCTACAAAGTAAGTCTAAGCTAGTATACTATATTATGGTGTCATAGCCTATTCCCCATATCCCATATGGATCAGTGAATAAACTTATTAATTTGCTTTCTTTGCTTCAAAGTTGAAAAATTATTATTATTCTCAAATAAGGATATAAATTTAACCAAAACTTTAAGCTGTTTTTCTGATGTTACTAAGAAAATGAATGGACTTCCTGTAACAACCAAATCTGACTAGAACAATCTATTTAAAGAGAAGTTATGCTTTCTTTGTCCTGGAATTACACATTTATTTTTTTCTTTCATTACCTTACCAAACAACCAAATATGTCTTATGCGCATTTTGCCTTCCCACTGCAATTTATACCAAAACAATATAATTAGTCACCCTGGATAGACTAGGCAAAAAAAATATCTTAATGAAAAAAGGCAGGCAGAGACAAATATTACCCTTCTTGTTTGAGATGACTGGATTTTTTTAAAGTCACTTTCTAATAGAAATAATAGTCTACTAACTTATTTCATTTATAAGTGACAGAGTTATACTACTTGACTGCTAACAATCAGATATTGTGATTGTATTTAAATGTATTGGAGGCAGTATAATACCATGGAAAGGCTATCGAGGGGAAATAGCATCAAAATAAAAACTGAAACAATTCAGCATCACTCCTATCACCTCCTATGAGCTAAACAAAAGGAAAAGCATCAAGTTTTCTAACGAGAAAAGGGCACAAACTCTGAACTTTGAAAAATGGCATCTGAAAGCATAATAAGCAAAATATTTCAGTATTCCTAATATTTTCCTGACAGGACTTAATGCTTATTTTGCAGAAAAAGAAAACTAATAATTTCAAACATGTAAGGAAGAAGTTAGGAAATTAATACCTTGAGTACTTATGTAAATTACTCGTGAAATAAAGATAACTAAGAAATGAAGAGACCAATAAGACACAGCTCAGAGTGAACATTAAGCCTCTCTAAATCTAGAACCAAGACTAAACAGAAAAATAGAGCTGCTATGGGTCAAAACAAAGCTGCCATAATTTTAAAAATTTATAAAAATCATATAAATTTATAAAACTCATCACAAATTTGAGTTGGAGACATTAATAAGAATTTATGTGTGGCTTCATATAAGTAAATGTATGCATACAACATGATTTACCAGATGTAAAAAAATAAAAAAAGAGAATTGCATTTAGAAATGTACTTCAGATGTTTGCTTAGATCATCATAACCTCGATGGGAGGCTTTCATCACAGAATTACCTCTGGGTCCTTGATTGTCTCGTGAATATTTACTGTGGATCTGTGTGAAGAATAAAGGCAACACAAACCGATCTAGTATATTGTGAATGTTGAAAGAGTAGTACAAATACTTAGAACTCTGGGCCTGGGCGCTGTCCCTCGGCTCTTCAGCTCAAAGCTAACACTATACCATTTGAGCCAAAGTACCACTTCCCACTTTTTTCTGCTTATGTGATGCTGAGGAATGGAACCCAGGGTCTCATCCAGGTAAGACAAGCATTCTACCACTGAGCCACCTTCCCAGCCCGATTCTCTAGATCTTTAAGAATGTAAAAAAACAATTCTTTCCATTAATTCTGCATTGAGTAGTTCCAAAAGGATGTTAAATGTAAAAAAGTAAACATTTTTAGCTATCTTGGTAAATGCATAATATACAATACTACTCTTTTAGATTTCATCATGTCCCTCCAAAATACTGAGGTGTTTTGTTCTTTCCAAATAGAAGTCACGATTTCCTACATGAGGAAAATAAAGTTTTAAGCCTACACTATATGTTATCTACTTAACCAACACATATGAACTAACCAGAACAGTGAATCTCAGAAGTAAACTGGGAAATTATATCCTAAATACAGAAAAGAGTTTACTTGCACAAATTTTTGCCTATACTGAAGAAATGGGGAGGGTGGGGGAAGAGAGATTGCAACAATGAGTTCAGATAAAAAGAATGGACACATGAGCTATTAAATTATTTGTTAAAGAGACCATGTTGTCATTTTCCTGTTGGATACATGGAAACTAGAGTGGGGATGTAATTAAATTAGAACCCTTGCCTAGCATATGAGGCTCTGGAGTCGATCCCCAACATGGAGGGAAGGGTGTTTGAAATCTGAAGCACAATATAAAAATTTTAATCAACCAGTTGACTATATAATAAATAACTTCAAAGTTCACAAACAAGTGCCTCCTGAGATTATCTTTGGAGACCTAACCAGTCAAATGGAACCAGACTAAAACAGACTGTATGTAGCAAGATATACAAACACCTTGAAACTGGAGAAAAATGAAAGAATTATAGATTTGTTCATAAGGAATCCTAATTTGATATTCAAATTATGCAAATGATAACCCAAATCTGGATTCATTTCATATTGCTGCAAGTTATTGGGTGAATATTTCATGAATACCAGAGCTAGTTGACAATGGTGATTTCTCATCTTCTTTTTTAATAGAAAAAAACTGCAGGTACTTTTTATGTGTACCATGTTTTAATATACAGAATATATTCATTGTGGCATAACTAAATCAATCTAAATAGCATAATCCAGGCTTTAACTTTCTGAAATTGCCTATGGATCAAATCTGAGAATGTATCTGAGTTATCTATAACAAGTGCTATGATGTTAACTCATAATAATAGGATCTATGAGCTCTAACTTACCTATGAGATCTAAAATCAAACATAGTTATATAAAATATTGGTATCAAAAATAATCATGTATATTTTCTCATATGAAATGTGTAAAACTGAAAAATCACTAAGTGGTGTAATTCTAGACCCAAGACATATGCCCTGACACCCTTATTCTTAAGAAAGTAGTATAAGCCGGGTTCCAGTGCCTCACACCTGTAATCCTAGCTACACGGAGGCTGAGATCTGAGGATCACAGTTCAAAGCCAGCCTGGGCAGAAAAGTCCATGAGACTCTTATCTCCAATCAACCACCGGAAAACCAGAAGTGGCACTGTGGCTCCAGTGGTAGAGTGCTCACCTTGAGCTGAAGAGCTCAGGGACACTGGCCCAGGACCAGAGTTCAAGCCCCATGACTGACAAAAAAAGAAAAAAAGAAAAAAAAAAGAAAAAAGAAAGCAGTAAGGAAGCTAATCAAAATACTGTCCAGTTCTAGCATTATGCCTCCTCTACTCTCAAAAATAGATTAAATTACATGTGAACTGCTTTTGAATTATTTCCCAGCTATATTTCCCAACTACAGATTTTGCTGTATTTAACCACTGCTCATAATTCTGTAATTCCCACAGCTCACAATTTTATTATTCAGACAACTCACACAAAAATTGCTTACAGTGTAGCCAAACAGTGAAATCTCCTGAACTCTACACTAAAAAAGTGTTCCAATAATATGTCTACAAAAGCAGGTCTCCTCCCCTTAAAGTTAAGTGCAGGGGGAAGCTTCACAATTAAAGGACTGACATGGCCCCATCTTCTGAAGCAGCTGATTCTAATCAAAGCTCAGAGATACCAAATGCTAGCCCCAAGTGGGTTTGATTTTTTCCTACTTAATTTTAAGGGTTTTTTTTTTGTTCTGTTTTTGTTTTTTTGGCAAAACAGTGGTATGAACTTGAAGCTTCATGCTTTGTAGGGAAGTGGCCTACTGCTAAGCCACCCCTCCACAATCTGCCTTGCTTACACTTTCCATTGTAGCTGGACAACAGGCACACACCACCAGACCCAGCTACTAGTTCAGGAAAGGTCTCATGAACTTTATGCCTACATTAATGGGCCCTGAATCATGATCAGCTTGATCTCAGCCTCCCAAGTAGCCAGGAATAACAGGCATGGGCCACTAGTATCCATCTCAATTTCCATATTTTTTAAAGCTACATGTATAAGCACATAATGACATGATATCTACAATTGCTTTGAAATTCTTCACAAAATATATAAAGTAAGAAAAAGACTGGCTTAATAATTGAATCTCTTGATAAGTACAAGAGCTTATTAAACTATTCCCTATTAGTATGTATGCTGAAACATTTTCATAATAAACAAACACCCCTCGAATATGACAAAAAGAATACAAACATACTTAGGAATATAGTGTGTGATAATAATGGCATTTCAAATTAAAGAAGAAAAGATAAATTACTCAATAAATGGTATCAGGAGAAATGATTAGTCATCTGGGAGAGTAAGACCAGAATCCATCGATCATGCATAAATTCCATTCAACAAAGATTGAAATGGAAGAAAATGAAACCATTAAGAGTAGCAGAAACAAAAGGAGGATCATCATTTTAGAGTTAAAAATTTGATAAAAATCAACTATATAAAAACAATTACTTTCTGCACAGCAAAAGAAGCCATAAACAACACACAAACAACTAAGAGGGACAAATGTATCAGAGTTAATTTCCCTAACAGAAAATATTTAGAAAGTGGTAAGCATCATCTGATAGAAACATAATAAAGGGCTATGAAGAGGTCATAGGAAAAGGAATAAAACACAACTCTAATGAGAAACACAAATTAAAAGAAACCACAATATCATTTTTCATTCATCAGATTAGCTAAGACCAAAGACACATAATATAATATGTTGGTAATACTCAGGGGGAAGTAGCAAGCTTATATATTGCTGGTGGGAATATAAATTTATGCCATCTCTAAGAAGGCAATTTAGCAATACATCTACTAAAATTACAAATTTATACACTTTTTAACCCAGTAATTACTCTTTCAGGTATTGATCATAAGATATATTTATAAGCCTGGCAGCAGTGGCTCAAGCCTATAATCCTAGTTACTTAAGAGGCTGAGATCTGAGGATCATGATTCAAAGCTAGCCCAGGCAAGAAACTCCATGAAACTCTTACCTCCAATAAACCAGTAGAAAACCAGAAGTGGTGCTGTGGCTCAAGTGGTACAGCACTCGCCTTGAGCTGAAGAGAGCAGGGGCAGCACCCAAGCCCAGAGTTCAAGCCCCATAACCAACAACAAAAAAAAAAAAGATATATATGTGCACAATAATACATTCATACACAGACATGGGAACCACTGTGGCACTGTGGCACAGCTGACAAAAAGGACAAGGCAGCATAAAGATCTAGAATGATGAGACTGCAGAAATTAATTTCCCAACATCCATATGATGGAATACAAAACAACCTTAATAAAAACGTGAAGACATTTGTAGTGAATTAATAGAAGGTAACAAACATTAAAATTACAAGAAAATACAAGATATAAAACTATGTTATTACAATACACCAAATTTTACCTAAAAGAAGACAAAAACATACCTATCTATGTTTGTCTATTTTTTTTTGGTTGGTCGGACACGGCAAGGGTCTCATATCTAAAATATACCTGGAACTCAAAAAATTAAATCCCCAAAACAAATCCTCAAAGAAACAACTGCCCAATAAATAAGTGGGCTAAAGACTTAAAGAGAAACTTCTCTGAAGAAGAAAGAAGGATGGCCAATAGACACATGAAGAAATGCTCAACCTCTCTAGCCATAAAAGAAATGCAAATCAAAACAACATTGAGATACCACCTCACCCCAGTTAGAATGGCTATAATCAAGAACTCTAGTAACAACAGATGCTGGAGGGGATGTGGACAGAAGGGAACCTTACTACATTGTTGGGGGAATGGAAAACTGGTCAAACACTTTGGAAAGTAGTATGGAGGTTCCTCAAAAGACTCCACATAGAGCTCCCCTATGACCCAGCAATCCCAAATGATCACAAACAAGACCATACTAAAGCTACCAGCTTTACCCTACCATGGTTTCCCTTATTTGCAATAACTAGTATATGTCTGAGTCAAGCAGAAAAGATCAGATAAGTTGATGTTAGGGGAATGAACCCCAAGATAAGTATTCAAATGTTTTTTTTTCTTTCATGCAATTGTTTCTAACATATTTATAAGATGATTTCTATGTTGCTTTATATGTCCCTCCCCCACGGTATAAACCCTACTTTCACTGTATTTGATGTTGGTATAATTTGTGGAGGGGAAGGGCGAAAACAAATCATTTAACTAGGGATACAGGTGGACCCATTGCAACAATGAGATGTACAAGTTGTTATGTCGAAAAATGAACTTTACAACTTTGGTGTGGGGGGCAGAGGATCAGGTGGGGGGGCGTGGGGGGAGTATGGGAAGGGATGGGAAAGGGAAACAAAGAGGAGACAACAATGCTTGATAAGAAATGCACTCGTTATCTTGCCCATGTAATTGTAACTCCTCTGTACGGTATTTTCACAATAAAAAAAAATTTTTAAGTTATTCTTGCCAAACTTCTGCCTCATTGTAAATACCTTTACCAACTCTCAATATGCTAGCTGCGATCCTCAACTACAAGCACCAACACTTTGATAGCATTAAATACAAAACATATCATGAAAACCTTTTTAAATAACTTAATTATATCTTATTTATTTTTTATAACACATTATCCTTGCTCAGAGCAGATGAAGACACTAGACAAGCATTATCATGTTATTTGCCTGATCTGGTTTCCCAAGGTAGTACTAGCAGCGATTGTTTGCCTAAACCAGTTGTAAAGTACATGACTGCAGGCAACTTCAGACATATTCTCATATGCCATGCTCACAAACTAAAAAATAATTGGCTTTCTCTTGACTGGTATCAGCCATAGTTTCAACAGATGGTGTCATTAAATGAGGAAGGTATGGTACTGAATACAACTAATGACTAACCATATGTCAGCAACAAAATAATGTTCTTTTCAAGGATACAACACACTGGATCTTATTTACTTGTTTATGTTTAGATAGAAGAGAACAGAATACAATGCACTTGTTTAAACCAATACTAATGTGGAACCAGAAACAAACCTAAAAAATAGGAAAAGAGTCTACTTCATTAGATTTTTGATGTCTTAAAGTATATAAACTTTACACACATATAACACCATTTTCACTCTCACAATCAATGATAATGTTTTTGTTTTCTTTTTGCTTATGTGGTGCTGAGGAATCGAACCCAGGGCCTCATGCATGCAAGGCAAGCACTCTACCACTGAGCCACCTTCCCAGCCCCAATGATAATATTTTTATTTTGTTCAAGAAATGTCTCAACTTTGGCTACAGGCTTCACACATTACTTGATACAATAATACTGCTTACCAGACAAATTTCTGCCTAAATAATGGTATCTTAGTAACTAAGATAAGTATGTTAACTTACATTCTAGAAGAACAAAATGTATTTAGCTTTAAAGAACCCTAAGCTTTCTCTGCATCTTTGGTCTGAACTATCTCATTAATGGGTATATTACACTCCTGTAATCCCAGCATTGTGGAAGATACATAGTGAGACCCTATCCAGAGCCTGCAAGTTATCTCATTGTGTAACACTCATTTAAAAAGCTAAATTTTGACAGGCACTGAATGTGCTCAAACTTCTCTGTATTCCTACATATCTCTTGCCAAGAGAAGTAAGTGAACTATCTGTAGTCACCACTCCATGATGATCTTTCTGTTATAGGGTCAAATTGTGCTTCTTGGTTAGACAATTTTTAAGTGGTGAAAAAGTTACTCAATCTTCTGTTAACACTGTGACATCTGGGGATTTAAAAAATCTTTGATAGCCTATGGGTTACTGAATTACATAGCATAAAGAACTAATAGAATATGCATCTTATACAATAATAATTCCATTTAGAAAAATATATGACCATTGCAACAAGCATGGCCATTTCAATGGAAATTACTTTAGTCAGACTGCTAGGGAAAACATTACACCTAAATTAGATAGGTTTGCAATATAAAATTCCCCTTTTTTGGGTGACACTAGAACCTGATAACTGAATAATTATTCTGATATCTTCACTTTCCCCTCTTTCACTCAAAGAAAGAAATGCATCTACTACCTTCAAAAAGTACCCCATAATAAGATATAAAGAATACTGCTGCCAGATGCCAGTGACCCACACCTGTAATCTTAGCTATTCAGGAGGCTGCAATCTTAGAATTGAGGTTCAAAGCCAGCCAGGGCAGGAAAATCTGTAATACTCTTTCTCCAATTAACTAGCAAAAAGTTGGAAGAAGAGCTATGGCTCTGTGGTAGAGTGGCAGCCTTCAGAATAAAGCTCATAGACAGCACAAAAGGTTGAGTTCAAGCCTCATGATCAACACAAAAAAAAAAAAAGGAAAGGGAAAAGGAAAGAGAAAGAAAGGAAAGGAAAGAGAAGGGGAGGGAGGGAAGGGGAGAGAGCAAGAAAGAGAAGGGAAGGAAGGGAAGGAAAGAAAAAGGAAAAGAAAGAACAAATATTTTCCTTGTAGTCTAAGTCCCAGGCAAAAATCTCTCCTTACCACCAACCTTAAATCAACTACCTAAACCCTACAAACCTCAACACCTTCATCCCTGAAATAAGATTACCACCTAACTCACAGGATTTATCAAAAGGACAAGATGAAAACACATAAGTAAAGCACCTGGCATCAACTCAGGCAAAAAGCAACTAAGATTCACACAAACAGCCAGAGCAGCCATCAAAACCTCATCAGGGAGCCCAGTTTTGCAATTTTCACCCTGAACTGAAATAGATTTTACGAAGCATTTTGTGAAAGTTAGTTTTCTTTCCCATTTCTTGGCCAACTTTTCTGCAGCATTTTTGAATCAACTCAGTCAGCCTGATAAATTTTCCAACATACACTAAAAAGACCACAAATCAATAAATAACAAATATAAAAATACATCCTTAAGACAAGACCTTAGGAATATTGTGCTTCAAAAGGTTCTATTCTGATTCTTCCCATTCTGCATTTATTTACAGACTATTCTTTGTGCTTAAATAAAATACTCTACTCCTAGATTTCTCTATGACCTTCTTGAAATTCTACTTACTCAGCTTCTTAGCTTCTCAATGTATACAAACCTACAAAGGTAAACAGGTTGATTTTATCTGCTTTTATCTGCTTTGTCTTTTCTCAGTGTTCTACTGTTAATGAGAAAATCTTGAGAGACACAAATCTTCAATCAAAAAAAGAATCTTGTCAAGATTAAGTAGTGATTCTAACTGACTACACACAGGTTCCCATTATGCAAAAAGGTTTTCATTTTCTAAGTACTCTATTTTTTCTGTTTGATCTTAGCCTACTGAAGATTATATGACTTTATGGTCTCAAGTATTTTAAGTTTCCACTTAGTGAAAAACTGCTTGCCTAGCATGCACAAAACTCTGGATTCTATCTTAAGCACTACAGAAAACAAAAAAAACTTCTTCATATGCTTTCATCTGAAACAATCAAAACACAAACCAAATCCCAAAATCAACAATGTGCAAGACACTGAACATAACACAATGACGACAATGTCCTCTGAGAAAAAGGGGGAAATGAGGTGGGCCCACCAGTGTCCCATCTAAGAGGACTGCATATTGAGAAGATTTATAATTCATTTTTGGTGGAAACCAATGCTAGTGCTACAAATTGTAAAACAGGACATCTGGAGAAAATTACTCTGAGTACTAAGCTGAGCACTGATCAATGCACAAACCACTCAATGCTAGGGAAAGAAGGATCTCAATAAATGGAAGCAATAGTGCCCTGAGCTTCCTCAGGACTAAGAACAACACCTGTTCCTCCTAGCCAGGTAGAAAACATGAGGTGGGGAGAACTGAGTTCCAGGGAATAATCAGCCTTAACTGAGCTCTAGTCAGGCTCAGAAGGCCCAAACTGCTTCCAAGTACCTTAACTATAACCCACAATAATGCTCAAAAATATTTATTAGCATGAACAAATACCAAGCAATCAAGAAGGAAAAATTCATGTACAAGAATACAATTAAAAACTATCAGATATGCAGGAAAATGTGATCTCACAATGAGAAAAAAAATGTTAAGTCAAAACTAAC
Organism: Dipodomys ordii; assembly: GCF_000151885.1. Lineage (NCBI taxonomy): Eukaryota > Metazoa > Chordata > Mammalia > Rodentia > Heteromyidae > Dipodomys > Dipodomys ordii. The sequence goes on from NW_012267346.1 coordinate 634,306, forward strand.
CCAGATGTTAGACTTAACAAAAGTATTAATAAGGTACTATAATTATATGTGTATTTGTAATAAGTTAGATCTGAAATATATGTAATATATAAGGAGGTAGAAGTCCAAACTGAAGCTCTAGAAATGAAACTACCTCAGTTTCTTCACCTGGCAAGGACACAAACTTTCAATTCTTGATGGTTCTGATTTATTGTCTCTTGCCTTTTGGCAGCTGATGCAGTTTCTTGCTAATCTTTATTTACTACTGGGGATGGAAGTATGAAGAGCTGTCCAGAGAGTACCCTGGTTTCCAGATTATCACCTTAAGTCCAGTGTATTTCAAAAACTGAGCTCTCCAGAGAGTACCCTGGTTTCCAGATTATCACCTTAACTCCAGTGTATTCCAAAAACTCAATTTCTGTTTGTTAATCATCAGGATCAATCACTCCCACAAGTAAACTGTTTTGTTTTGAACTGTTAGGTAAGTGGGATGAGGATTTCAAAATAGCCAAATAGCTTCATTCAATGAAATGTTTCAATGGAACGAACCACTGTGTTTCTCTATAGAGACATTCTCTCTTTGAAGACCAAGTTCTCCAATCCAGCAGACATCAGTGTGACTGAGAGACACAGAAAAGCTCTTGTAAGTCAGTTATGTTAGTCAGACTTGCATCACAAAGATTTACTTTGGCACATGGTTTCCAGGTTTCAATTCATGGTTATTTGCCTCAGTTTCTGGCCCTTAGGCTGAACAACCTCACCTCATGGTAGCCAGAAAAGAGACAATGGGGTAGGGAGGAGGAGTCTAAGAAGAGATACAGCCCCCCAAGAACATGCCCTCTGTGACCTACTTCCTCCACCTAGGTCCTACTTCCTAAGGTGTCCAAAACCTCCTAAAATAGCACTACTAGCAGGTGACCAAACATTCAATACATGAGCCTTGAGGGGGGGGGGCATTTCATATTCAAATCATAAATTATTAGGTGCAATAGTGAGCAAAGCAACTCTCACTTCTATCCCCTAAACTTCCAGAGCCATAAATTATGGCTATCAAAGAGACAGCACATGTCGTGACCTCTGATTCAAAAAATGATACATTCTGTGAAACAGAATTTCATCATTCATGAGAGTGCTTTCCACCTTTTGATTAGGCTAGCCACTTACTTTCAGGTAATAGGGTACATGGCAAAACCTGAGAACCAAGGGTGTGAGGTGATAGCTACAACTTCTTTGCTATAGAATTAGTTTCTTTACCAGAAGCAATACATTGCAGAATGCCATGAAAATGCCTAAAGGTTTCTGGATTCCCAGATGGTAGTGTTGACAAAAGCATTGTAGGGAGAGAAGGGAAAAATCCATACACAGAGTATGTGGCTATTACAGCAAAGATGTATCCTTGCTCTCTCCAGAATGGAAGAGGTCCAATATAATTATCCACCAGCAGATGGCTGGCTAGTACCCTTCAAGAACAGTGTCACATCTGAGACTCCATGTTGGGACTCTATGGTTGGCAGATTAGGCAGTTACATTAGCCAGATCAGCCTTATTACAGCACTAACAATAGTTCTTATTGTTGAACCCATGAATAGCTTTCACCACTGCCAACATGGCCATTTTTTCAATGGCCCATTGAGCAAGCCCTAAGGTAGCTAAAAAGAAAGAGGCCGATTGACACTATGGAAAACATTGTTTTGTTTGCCTCATTAAGAAGAGTCTCTTTTGTAATGGATGCCCTTTGGTGGGCATTCATATATGAGATTCAAACTTGATAGTCTGAGGACATTAGAGAAGTTCATCTACAAACCACTTCTTAGAATTCCTTGTCAGCTGTCTTTGAATCTTGTTGTTCCAAGTCTTTGACCATCCAGATATCATTACCAACTGCCCATTAATCAATGGAAATCTTAATTTTTCTGATTATCTCCTATGGGTAAAAGAAGTACCGTAGAGGCCAAGATGAATAAGAAGTGCCTCACAGCTCTAAACATAACCCATGCAACTGTATACAAAAGTGGTAAGAGATAATAAGCAGGTGAGCCACTGAAGCTATCAGTTTGTGACCTTTAAAGAACTATGGACATAACAAAAGCAGTAAACCTGTTAAAAGCTCACTCTACACATCTATGCCATTACCACAACATACCCCTTTCATATTATTCATGTTTTCTAGTTCAAATATAAAATTCTTAAACTAATCATGGAAAAGAAGGAACTATGGAAAGATAAGAGGTGAACAAATGTTCTAATTTCCCAAGCAAAAGTACATAGGGTAACTTGCTCATTTTCTATCACTTCCTAAGACACTACAATCATGACCTTTTTTGTTTTGTTGGAACATGGTCTTACTAGGTAGCCCAGGCTGTCCTTGAACTCACTCAATATTCTCCTGCCTCATCCTCTCAAGTGTTGCAGCCACACCATTGTAAAAATGGTTAAACCACTAACCAACAGGGAAAGACCTAACATCATGAGACCCAGATAAGAGCAAGCTAACTGCATTTCTTCCTTCATAGGGCTGACAGTACTTTCTGAATATCAATTCTACCACATGAATGAGACTATTCCTTAGAGGCTGGAGTAAGATCCAATTAGTTGACTTTTAGATTATATTGGGGAAAAAATTTAAACATGAAAGAGGTTTAGGATTCATTCAAAGGCTGACCCTTATATGTTGACTGATTCATAATGGGAGAACAGGATATGCCGGAGATCGAATCTGTGATTCCATACTCAATAGGTATGTATCTTTAGCAAATTATTTAGCCCTTTCCAAGACTCACCTTGTACCTATAAACCAGATTAATAATGCTATCTTCCTCACCAATCTCCTTTGAGGACTACATGTAAGTACACGCAATAGTCTTCCAAACAGTGTTTCTTACTAATAAGTCCTTCAGTGTTATATTAGTTACTATTATTAACTGACTGTCAGCAGTTCTAGTTTTCACCAGAATTGTGAAATCAAATTTTCCATTAAGTATTCCTACCTCCTTTCTCAATCATAGTTAACCATCTGGCAACCCAATAACAATTATGTATAAGTAATAAACATGGAAGAAGAATAGTGTAGAAGAATAGTGTAGAAAAAGGCACTGGGTTAAATAAATAAGACCTGGAATCCAGACTGCCAGGAACTCATTCAATCACTTGGCACAAGTCTCTCCATTATCTGTGGGCCTGCATTTGCTTAGCTATAAAACAAGTTTGAGTTACATGCTGTCAAGATTTTTTTGTTCCTTTACAATTATAATTATACAAGGCAATCACTATCTTTTAGATTTTTAAGTTTCATATTATTTTTAAGTTTTATGTTATTTGTATACCTATGGTTGTTCCAGATTTTTGTTTAAATCATAACCTACTCCCAGAGATGAGAGTAGTGAATCCTCTCTTCTTCAAACTACATATAAATCAATTCTCAGATAATTTTTCTTCCTTTTATTCCATAAACCCATAACTTAAAATTACTATTTGCCATTCCCCCTTCAAAAGACTTTTATTACAATTTAAGCACTATTTCATAAAGAAAAATGTTATCTTCAAACATTATCCACATGAAATAGAATTATTGTGATCTTTAATAGATGAGCCTTGAGTACTGCTACTCTTAAGTGATCAATAGCATTGGATTAATCCACACTATCTCAAAATTAGACAAACTGATCATTTGCATTTATTTGTTTCTGCTCTTTTTCTGAGATGCTGAGACATTTATAATCATGTAAAAGGCATTCATCAATCACACTGATTTTCTCAGTAATCTGACCTAAGTACAGTAAGACCAGGATAGGAAAAAAACTGAAGATTTACCAATGCCATCTAGGGAAACTGCCAGTCCCTGAAGGAAAAACATGACTGTTTATCATTCAGTGCACAGAAAACATGCCAGACTTAATACATGTCTGACTCACTTTCACACCCACCATAATACTGAATATAAAGTGAATTTTATTAAGTTCAATACTTTAAACTCACTGAGTGTTTGCTAGCTAGAAATAAATAGTATAAGTACAGTACAAATACTATTATAAATAGTATAACCATATACTGTTACCAAATAATCTACCATTACACATATACTACATATATATTAAATATATAGAAAGCGATACTATGTCTCTATTCAGCATTTTGTTGTTTGTTTTTTGTTTTTTTGTTTTTTTACTTATCATTACATTTGCCCACGGCAACTAAAACCTTATGAATGAAAGAAAATATCCTGTCTTGGGTATTGATTATATTTTATTTTTAAAGGTATTTCACAAGACACAGACCACTCATATAACAAAGGGAAATAAATTTTATAAACTACTTAAGAATGGAGTTTTGTCGGAAGTAGTTCTTCCTGAGGTCCTGCATAATAATGACTTCAGTGAAATTGACAAGAGTCAAATCGCTCAAATACAGGGGCATCAACAATATATTTACAAAAAGCTTAAGCATAGACAGGAAAAGGTAAAGTACAAGGTGTGAGTTTCCTCTGCCTTTGCAAATCTGAGGCCATCATCGTTCTAAGAAGTAATAACTGTTTATATCAGTGAAATCAGTGTTTGTAAGAGTGTAATCGGTGTTTGTAATAATTAGAAACTACATCTGAAAAGGAGATTTTACCAGCTCTCTGTCCCCCGTACGTCATTACACACACATATACTCACATTATATCACCACTACCACTACCAGCACCACCACTACCAGCACCACCACAAAAAGGACTGAATGCTTATGAAACTATTAATGCCAGAAACAAAGCCTTCAATAAAGTAAAAGCTAACTTTAAGTAAACAAAATTAATGTAATTTCTTTCAAAATTTTAAAACAAATCCCAGGCCACTGTACACCTTTAAAATGATGTAACTACCAAGGATGAGACATATACAGAGAATTTGACATAGCATAGCTGTTAAAACTTGAAACATGTCATACACCATTTCTAGTATGGAAAGATAAACTGTCAGACATGTTTCTGACACCTTGACAGGATGCTATAGCTAATTTCTAGAATAGATGATCAGTGAAGTAAATGTGCTTAGATTAGCCCTTCATGTGACAGTCAATCACAGTCACACATGCTACATAAGGAGTTAACATTTTGCTCACTATACCTTAAGCTATTAAGAAGACCAATTTTATGTAAATTTTCATCAACTGTAAGCGCAGTTGGGTTAATAATCACAGGTCTAGATTCCATATGCAAATTAATTTAAATACCTACCACACAGTTATCTTGAGAACATTACCTGTCACAGCACCTTTTTATTTGATACACACTATAATCTTTCTTATCCACAGCATTTGAACTCTTAACAATATACCAAGTTAAATGAGCCACGTCATTATGCAAATTTTACCAAAACCCCTTTGAGAAACACAAATAAAAAATCCAGGTGGCAGTATTTGTATAAAGAACCAATTTTTGCATGAATGAGCAAGTTTGCACAGGATGGGTCAAACAGAAACAGTTCTAGAAAAAGGTAGGCCTTCTGCAGGAACTTTCCATTCTGAACATGAGGTTATGACTAGGGTGGGGATAGTGGAAGAAAATTAACTGAAGGAATTTATTTCTGAATGTAAAAACACTTTGAGATTGTTCTTTACATGTTATTATCTACCTAACACCTAACATCTCTAAATTTATAGTCATAAAAATGGAAACAAATTGGGCTGGGAATATGACTTAGTGGTAGAGTGCTTGCTTAGCATGCATGAAGCCCTGTGTTCAAGTCCTCAATACCACATAAACAGAAAAAAAAGCTAGACATGGCACTGTGGCTCAAGTGGTAGAGTGCTAGCCTTGAGGAAAAAAAAAATAAGAACAACAACAACAACAAGCTCAGGGACAATGCTCAGGGCCTGAGTTCAAGCCTCAGAACTGGCAAAAAAAAACGGAGCCAAAATTTATTTATGTATGCCAGAATTTGTATAAACTGTGGAAGATAGCTGGGTGCCGGCAGCTCACACCTAGAATCCTAGCTACTAAAGAGCTGAGTTCTGATGATCACAGTTCAAAGCCAGCCCCAGCAAAGAAGTCTGGCAGATTCTTACTTCTAATTAACCACCAAAAAAGTTGGAACTGGAAATATGGCTCAAGTGATAAGAGTGACAGCCTTGAGCAGAAAAAGCTAAGCAGGCGCTCAAGGCCCTAAGATCAAACCCTGTACAGACACATATACACAAAAAAAGATTTGGACAGAAACAAATTCTTTGACCATAAAGAAACCTTTTTTATAATGAATATTTTAAATCATGTGATGATATAACCTACTTTAAAACTTGAAAAAATAAGTCTAGCCAGGCACTGGTGGCTCACACCTGTAATCCTAGCTACTCAGGAGGCTGAGACCCGAGGACCATGGTTCAAAGCCAGCCTGGGCAGGAAAGTCCATGCTACTCTTTTCTCCAATGAACCACCAGAAAAGTGGAAGTAATACTGTGGCTCAAGAGGTAGAGAGCTCGCCTTGAGCTGAAGAGCTGAGGGACAGCACTCAGGCCCAGATTTCAAGCCTCATGACTGAGCAAAAAATTAATTAATTAATTAATTAAAAGTGTAGATAAAGTGTAAGATCATACTGCTCAGTAGCAGAAAAGACCCTTTTATTAACTACCAAAGTTACAACTTGAATTTTAACATTCTAACAAAGTACAATTAAATTTAGGTAAATCAACAAGCATTAAAATATTTTGTAATTATAATCTTATAATTTAAAATAAAAACTAAGTTTTTTGTTATGCATAAAATACTCCAGAGAACAAAAGTAGAAATGTCAGTGTTTAAGTATATGAAAAATAAATGTCCTTCCTGAGGCAAGAATCTTACAGCACGTGGTAAATCTATTCTAATTACCTCATTCTTAGTACTAAAAACCAATTAATTATTAAGAATTGATAAAATTAGCTATTTGAAATGTTCCATTTGATTCTGCCTCATACATATATTGTAATGAGCACAATACACATTTTTCAGTTGGCCTCCTTTATGAATTTAAAATGTTTTGAAGCTCATGACAGGAGGTCATGTCAGTAATGACTGGCTTTAGTGAGATGTGTCAGACAGGCAGCACATAGCACAATTAATGTAAATGTTCAAATGTATTCTCTGTTCAAAAATGGCTGTAACATTTTTTGGACATCACTGTACACCCCTAAAAATCAATATTAAGCTCAGTAAGCTGATGCTTAAGGTTAGAAACAACTGTGCCTTCTGGGGAAAAATAAAATCAGTTTGTGACATTAGCAAAGGTAATTTTTCTTCTTTTGCAGTGCTGGGCCTAGGGTTGGAATACTGGGCCTGGCACTGTCACCTTCCCTGAGCTTTTTTGCTCAAGGCTAGTGCTCTACCACTTGAGCTACAGCTCCATTTACAGCTTTTGGTGGTTACTTGGAGATTAAAGTCTCATCTTCTTGCCCAGGCTGGCTTTGAACCACAATCCTTGGCTCTCAAACTCCTGAGTAGTTAGGAATATAGTTGTGAGCCATCAGGACCTGGCTTACAAAGGCAAAATTTTATACAAAACCAGGCCACACAACCATCACAAATATAAGAATTAAAAGAAATGCAACATCATCTAACAATGTTTCTGTATCTTTTCTAGCTCTAGAAGGCAAAAAAGGCATTAGAATGTCTCTCTAGCTTTAGAAGCTATAAAGTGGCCTTGGGCAACCACTCTAAAAATTTATGGGCTCCATATCATATGAGCCCTATACCTCCACACTGTAACTCCACCACCATAACAAGCTCACAAACAGATACTAACAGACTCAGAGACGAGAATAATAGAAAATACAGGGGAGAAAAAACATTGGCTCAGCACTCACATCAATTTTTAAAACTCAGTGGTGATACCGTAATAACAGCAGCCACCTCAGTCCTCTCTCAGAGGGCAATTAAGACACTTTTAGTTCAGTCATGTCCAAAGCCCTGATTCCCAAGAGTCCCTGCTTTTAGAAAGTCTCCAGATAATCCATTTAGCAGGATAAACCTAAACATTATAACAGATTAAGAAAAACAAAAATGGATATCAGGAAGGGCTTTCAGGAGAAAACAAAAAAATGGTAACGTTTTCTTCCACAATGCTGATGATTAACGGATAGGGTATCATGTATTCTAGACAAACAGTCTACCACTGTGCTACACCATCAATCTATTACAACTAATATTAATAAAATTATGCTGCTCTTGCTCTGTCCATACACATATTTGGTCTCTAAACATCATGGTGATCATAGTAAGTACAGCATAATAAAATATTCATTTTTAAGATGAAAAAAATCATAATCAAAGTATGGTAAGCTGGGACAGTCAGACAACTATTAAATAAGAGTTGAGAATTCAACACAGGACTACCTGTTATACTAATTAGAACAACAATAACAACAAAAGTAGCTGTGGCCTTATCTATTGCTACTCATACTACCATATGGAATAGACACTATATAATTTGATGGAGGAAAACATTAGGGATAGAGATCCTAGATAACTTGCTCAAAGTCTCAGAGCAAGTGGTGAAGTGGCTCAAGAAGATATGTAGCCATCACGCCATCACCTTCTTAACTCTAATCTCTAAATTAAGGCAATGAAATCCTATAGTCAGTCAGGAACCGCAGAACTTTAAATATCAACTCAGACTTCATCATCTTTCAGCCACACAGGAGAAAAGCTACCTAATGAAATAATTACAAAACTATTTTCAATCATACATTCTTCTCCTGAAAGTCAACCCCACTGAGATGAACTAGGAGACCCTCCACTTTCCTGAAGAGTTGCAATAATAATTTTCTCAGATAACAAGAAGTACTGTAAAAGAGACAGAGAGGCATCAAGTATAAAGAAAATATAAGTGAACCTACCACTGAAGTAAATAAACAGTAATATACAAAATATTTGATAAGCTTATTTTAATAATTCTGATTAATACTATCTATCCTGGACAGTCTTAATATGTAAATCTAATAACAGACACTAAGAAGATTTTTCAATGTGGCTGAAGAAATCCAGAGTCAAGAGACCACCCATGATGTCATACAGAACTACCTAACTAAAAAAGGAAGACTTCTTTTTGTAGTGAAATATATGCATCTCCGAGATCAAGATCTTTTGATTCATATATAACCTCAAAAGAAAGTCTTTCATTTATAATATTTCAAATATTTCATTTCACAAAATAAACTCAAGTACATAAAACAAAACTGGATAATAACTAAACTGGCATGGCGACAGCTTGATTAATTAACCACAGGGGAAAAATAGCTCATTCTTAGCTCTATGATAACTACTACAGCAATTAAACATAAAATAAAAGAAATGCTTTTAAAAAAATTCTCTGTCTCATGCAACTTAGTACAGAAGCAGTCAAAAAAACAATAAGCAAAGTTCAAAGTCAAATTTCACTACTTTTCCCTCTGAACCTTTGAAAGACTGCCAAAAAAACCTAAGCAAAAGGGGAAAATTCTTAATAAAAAAAAATCCACCTCATAGCTATAGAAAGTAGGAGTGCTAGAGGGAAGAACTGAAATAGAAAACTTCAAAGAGATTCTCTAATCGGAGATGCCTTCTTCTTGACTGCCTCATCTCAGAGATTAAAGAAGATTTTTAAAGCTGTTCCATGGACATAGAGATCAAACATTTATAAATGTTTACCATTTTACAAGTCCTAAATTCAAAAGGTGAGCTCAAAGAAGTAAGTACAATAAGTCAGCCAGAAGGAAAGGAGAATTCTTGGGTGAGGGAGGTAGAAGGCAGCTTTGAAGAATACATAGTATGAGTTAAATAATGAGAAGAAAGAATTTTGAAAAGCCATTCAGCACCCAGAACACCCAAATGAATCATAGTAACAACCAGGCATTAGCCTTAACTCATTTCTACTGGATTTGAACAAGCATAGAATTCACCAAACATTCAAATACCCTCCATCACACAGCAGTTCAAATCTAACTAAGTCTTGTCTTTCACAATGACAATCTCAGCTGTTCAGATTTTTAATTTCCAAAATTTGTAGATAACTGACGAGTGCTATTATCTTAGTTCTACAGAATTTCTAGCCATAAATACGGAGAATTCCACAGAATTTCTAACTCACAAGAGAAAGAGAGGTAAAAAATGAGGAAACACTTGATTCCTATCAAGAAAACTTTTCCTTCTGAGAAAACTAGCTGTAAGAGGGAAGATCATAGAGGTACTGGTAAGACTCAAACCAACATAGTTCCCTTACTATATTTTTGAGACAGTTATCTGTTGATGCTTAAATAATTAAATATACCACCTAATGTGCTCATGAACTTAATATTTTCACTATTTGGTATCTCCTCCCATCAACAAACGTATTTTCTGTGTTAATATTACTCATACTAATCTTATTCATCTTCTGGGTTGTTTTTGTTTGTTGTGATAGAGAGTGAAGCAGGGCTGCCATGCATTCTAGACAACTGCTCTACCATTGAGCTACATCCATACTATTCAACTTTGTATCACTATGACCCAGCATAGCTGCTCACAACATAACACATCTCCTACAGTCAACCTTCGTGCCTAAATCTCAGCATAATTTATAACAAAGAACTAAAATATAAATAAAATCAGATAACTTTAATCTCTTTAATATTCTCATTCTTTAAGATCTAACTCAAGCTTCATTGTCTCTATAAAGACTCCTTAAATCCTAATGCACAAGTCATTACTAATCCCTCCATAACTCCATAGGAGATTTCTGCTCATTGGCCAACAAAATCATATCATCTTGGTTCTAATTACTATTCACGAACTAAATATCTGTTAAGTGCATGTCTAAGGTTTTTCAAAGCAGTGCTGACCATTATGTGAAAAGCAGACTATAGAGAGAACAGCAGGGAGATAAATCAGGTTACAACACTAGGCAAGAAGATGCTGATGGCTTAGACCAAATAGGTAGTCTCAGTGGAACTGATTAAAAAAAATAAGATGATGATTCTGGATATGTCTTCAACACAGAGTCACAGCAGGATTTGCTGATGGATACCAATGTGATATGAAAGTGAGGACAGAGAAGGGATGAGTGCACAATGGAAGGAGCTGGCCTTATAATGGAGCATAATAGACAGCTATCAAGTAAGTGGAGGGACCTCACGGTCTAGGTGAGCTAAACTCACACAGACATGCAGATTTGGTTCAAAGAAGTGCTTGTAGTTTTCCTGCTCTTTCTAAATAGCTAGGCACCTCACTGCATTGAGATTTTTTCAAAGGAATGGGCTGCTTTAGTCATCTTTGTAATCCTAGCACTAATCAGTTGGCATATTGGAACTATTCAAGAGTTGTTTTTGTTTGTTTTTTGTTTTTCTGTCAGTTGTGGGGCCTGAACTCTGGGCCTATGTGCTGTCCCTCAGGTCTTCAGCTCAATTTTGGCTGTCTACCACTTGAGCCATAGCACCACTTCCGGTTTCTATGCTTATGTGGTATTAAGAAATAAAACCCAGGGCCTCATGCATGCAAGGCAAGCACTTCACCACTGAGTCCACCTGCCCAGCCCCTATTCAAGAGTTTTAAACAAAAATGAACAAGAAAATTCATGGATGCTGTTAACAGTTACCAGCAGGGATGGGGAGACTAACAAAGTGGGTGAATGAGGATGAATATGGTCATATGATGTTGAAATTGTTTAAGGGGGAATAAGATAAGGGAGAGGAATAAAGGCGTGAATGTGACAGAGATAATTAGCTACCATTTGTGGAAATTTCACAATAAAACCCCACTTGTACAATTAATGTATACTGATAATAAAATACTCGAATTCCAGTGAACAAATACATTCTCAGAGCTACCTAGAGACCTCAACTTAAGCCTTATTTACTACTCATGTATAAACTATGAACACTCAGCCTTATACAGAAGAGCCCACAGCTATCACCAGCCACATCCCACCTGCTATCTTCTCTCTCACATACTGCTCATGGATGGCATAGGAAGGGAATGTTCATTTCCAGCCTGCATGTGCAGAAAATACTTCCCATTTTATTAAAAATCCCAAGATGGTTACGACCATTTTAAGATTTCTTGGGCATTACCTGCCTACTCAAAACCTGACTGTGGTGGGGCTCCCTCTAGGACCCCAGGTTTACAGATGTCACAAACCTCTACTTATAAAAAGCCTTTAGTATCTGTTCAGATATGTTAAAAGACTAAATGCATAATATGTAACTGAATATCCTTTCAAAGAGTAAGGATACTGAGAACAAATCAAATGTGAAATATGAGTAGATGTATGAGTCAAGCGGAAAAGGTCAGATAACGTGATGTTAGGAAAATGAACCCTTAGATATGTATTTTAATGTTTTTTTCTAACGCATTTATAAGATTATTTCTTTGTTGCTTTGTATGTCCCTCCCCCACAGTATAACCCCTGCTTTCACTATATTTGATGTCAGTATAACTTGTGGAGGAGAGGGGGAAAAACAAGTCGTTTAAGGATACAGGTGGACCTGTTGCAACAATGAGAAGTACAAGTTGTCATGTCCAAAACGAGCTTTACAACGTCGGTGGGGGGGGGGGGGTTGGGATGGGGGGGGAGGCTGGGAAGGGATGTGAAGGGTAAACAAAGGAGGAGGCTGCAATGCTTGGTAAGAAATGTATGCATTATCCTGCCCATGTAATTGTAACCCCTCTGTACAGTATGTTCACAAATAAAATTAAATTTTAAAAAAATGAGCAGAAACATTCTAAAAAGGAAAAAAGGAACAATTTTTTGAACATTGACAATATAACTGATGTTCATATAACTACTTTATTACATTTTTGACATTCATTGAAGGGACAAATCCCAGACCCTAATTCTGATCTTACTTACTTACTTACTTTCCTGACTAAATATTTTTAGTGAAATAGATTTAGGCTTACCAAATCTGCTAAAATTTGAGAAAGATAAAACATACTTAAGCTCAAAAATTTTGCAGGAAGCAAATGCTGTAAAAAGAGTCATTCTTTAGGGGCTAGGAAGGTGGCTCAGTGGTAGAGCGCTTGCCTTGCATGCCTGAGGCCCTGGGTTTGATTCCTCAGCACCACATAAGCAAAAAGAAAAAAGTCGGAAGTGGCGCTAGATTTGAGCTGAAGAGCTGAGGGACAGCGCCCAGGCCCAGAGTTCAGGCCCCACGACCGGACCCAAAAAAAAAAGTCATTCTTTAAAACTGCATGCATAAATGAATTGAAAGGGGCTGACAAACTTGTCTGACTAAACAAGATAATGCAATACTTCTGTTACATCAATTCCAACAATACCACATAGACCACTAAAACTAAGATTCGACCACTAAAACTAAGATTCTTAGCATTTCCATTAAAAAAAAAAAACAACAACAACAAACCTGTTTTTCAACTCTGCCACCTGCCATTAAAAAAATAAATAAATAAAGGTTTTCCTACAGCCTTCAAGTGTTGATCCTGGAAACATTCTACCACCACTCCCCTACATGTCTTTGTTCTGTAGATTTTAATGCAAATGTTTGAAGAGTGTATTGTGTCCTTCCACATTACAATGGTCTGATTCAAACATTAAGGTTTTAATCCACAAGCAAGGATCACAGGAACATTCATCCCGGAAATACATCAGTATATAAGTAAGCTAGATATGATCTTTCAGATTCAGCAGAACATTTTTCTCATGCCAAAAACAGGATTTACAGCTATTTTGATACTGAAGACATCAATACTGATAAATGGTTTTCATCTAAATTAGAAGGAAAAAAAATATGAGATAAGATAGCTATATTCAGGGTATGGAAAAGGAGTGTTCAGGGGTGAAAAAAATCTGGATGAGGATACACCGACCAGCCCTCTCCAGGAGGTGTCAGCTGCCTACTAAACACCTGCCCACGTGCAAGGCAAAGTTTGCTCTTTGCCAATAAATAAATAAATAAGCATCCCTCAGCAAGAAGGGAATTACATTCCTAATGCATTTTCCTTATGGCCAATTTTCTCTTTCAAATGCCTTATTCCAAATAAAAGCATATCTTGGAAACACTTTAAAACCTATTAAATGTAAAGCTGCTTACATTTGGAGAAGATGTTACTCTAAGCCAGGGTCACTGGAAGCCTAGAAAAGTCCCCTGACTCAGGGATCTAACTCCCTAAAAGCTATGCTGAGACTGAACCCTTATACAAATCGTACAGATGCAGATTCATGTTGGCAAGTACTAAATTTCATTGTAAATGAGCCTAGGAAAGCAAAATCAAAACAAAAAACTCAATATGGGCTGGGAAGGTGGCTTGGTGGTACAGTGCTTGCCTCGAATGCATGAGGCCCTGGGTTCCATTCCTCAGCACCACATAAACAGAAAAAGCAGGAAATGGTGCTGTGGCTCAAGTGGTAGAGTGCTAGGCTTGACCGGAAGAGCTGAGGGACAGCACCAGGCCCAGAGTTCAAACTCTACAACCGACAAAAAAAAAAACTCAGTAAGTACTTACACTGCCAAGATCAACATATATGCTCCTATAAAGAAAAAGACAGAAACCACCGTTCCTTAACAGTGAGCATCAGCATGGGGGGAGAGGACTTCCAATAATTACATTTTAAATAGATTAAAAACTATGCTAAATTTTGAACAGTAAAATTGGCTCTGAATAAGATGATGTTAAGCAAAATGAACCCAAAGATAAGAACACAAGTGTTTTTTTTTCTTTCTTGCTATTGTTTCTAACATATTTATAAGGTATCACATGATTTGTTGTTTTGTATGTCCCACCCCTAAGTTATAACCCTTGTTTTCACCATATTTGATGTTGGTATAATTTGGGGAGTGGAAGGGATGAATAGGGATACAGGTGGACCCATTGCAACAATGAGATGTAAAAGACGCTATGTCGAAAAACAGCCTTTACAATTTAGGCGAGGAAGGGGGAGGGAATGTAGTTGTAGAGATGGGAGGGAAGGGATGGTAGGGGGAAAACAAAGGAGGAGGCAACAATGCTTGATAAGAAATTACTCATTGTAACCCCTCTGTAAGGTATTTGTACAATAAGAAAACTTATTTTTAAAAAATCGGCTCTGAAGTCTAGTCATGTCAAACAATTCAAAAAGTTCTAGAAAGAGGACAAAATCCTTACATTTAAGACAGACTTCAAGAATTTAAAGAAAATTGCTTCATGAAAAGTCAAAGAAGCACAATGGCCCACATCTATAATTCTAACTACTTTGGAGGCTGAGATTCAGAGGATCTTGGTTCCAGGCTAGCCCAGGCAGAAAAGTCTGTGGGACTCAATGAAGAAGCTGTGCATGGTTGCATGTGCCTGTCATCTCACCCACAGCATGAATCGAAAACAGGAGAATCAAAACCCAGGCACAAATATGGGCAAGCAGCAGAACTCTATTTCAAAACTAACAAGAGGCAGAGAGAGAGAGAGAAGAGAGAGATCAATTGCAAATTTTCCGTATTTATTAAACACATTCATCTATACATCTTGCAGGCACATACTTACAAAACAGAAGGCTTTCCAAACCCAGGATTCTGGAGATAACCTTGTATTTCTCCAACCAAGCTTAACCCTTAACAGCTAATATATGAATAACATGCAGAATAATGTCTGGCATGGAGCAAAAGCTAACTGAGTTTTAATTCCACAAACAGCTAAAACAAAAACAAAAATGAAACAACCTAAATGTTGGGGCATTATGTACTGACTTACATTTTAATAAAAATGGCAAAAATCAAGATACTTATAAACTATACACAAGTAAAGTAACACTAAAACTGGACATTGTTCTCTAACAATTATCACCAGCAGTTGGTACTGGCTGCAAAGCCCACTGGCTCCATCCTGGAAGCTGTCTTTACTACTCTGCTGCCTGTCACACTGCTGGGGTCATTTAACACTGACATGTATCGAGCAGTAACATTAACAGTGAAGGTTAATGAAACTTATAATAAATTATGAATCCAAGTAGAGATGTAGAATTTTTTTTCCAAATCCTTACCTAACAAAAGAAATTACATTTGATTCATACAAAATACTAGCTTACCCAGCTATAAAAGGGCTCTAAGAATAAAAATCAGAGCTTCATCTTGGTTCCATGGTGTCTTTCACACTATAACTAATATAGTAAGTATATGCTGAATGGGCACAATGAAAGCAACTCTCACTAAACTCACAGAACTATAATGTTCTTTCCTAAACAAATCGATATAGTATATTTTATGAGTTAGTAAAACAAAAAGTATTTCTTCACCAAAGTATTGGATCTTGAAAGCAATCTTCACCAGAGTGTACATATTTTTTGCTAAAATATATTTTCATATTTCAATATTAGTTATTAAAATATAAATGTTAACCTGTTTTTAAATTGTAGAACTGAGATATGATTTTATAAAAATAAGTATGTATTAGGTGGGCCTCATTCAAGATTTTCAAACCATCCAGTGTTCTAGGTCAGTAGGAGACAAGATGGTGACCTACACTAACATCAAGTCACAGATGCCATCTGCGCTTTTCTTGCAAAAGTTGACAATGTATGTTAAGATGTGAAAGCAAGAAAGTGATAAAGCCAAATAGCACAGTGACCAAAAAGAGAAAATACTATCCAGTATGCTTTCAACTGCAGCTGAGGAAGATGGTAGTCAAAATCAGACTGTTCATAATTGTGACTGTAGAGTTGGATAATAAAAAGTACAGGAACCTCATCTATAAATGCAAGTACTAAGTGGTACCCCATGAAAGAAGGGAGGAGGAGCAAAGTAACCCTGAAGACCCCACACACCTGTGAGGACGAGAAGTGACAACCACAGTGTGCTCAGAACACAGCAAATGATGCCCTGTCACTTCCCAAATTCATCACTGCTACCAGTGAAGGAGACAAGGGGAAACTTGTGCTCAGGGGGCCAACAGCTTCCTAACAGCTAATTCCTACATTCATGATTCTTATTTACTCACTACTCTATGAAACTGATATTATTCTCATAGTTAAATGTCATAGACTTTGTGGGTGCTCAAAAATAACTGAAATCCTACATGTTAAATTCACAAATGTCAAGGACCTACTGTATGTGTACTTGATCTGAGTACAAGGACCCCATGTGGAAATACAATACTTTCAACTGCCATTAACTAATTCAGGCATGCATGTATTCACAGGCCCTTCTTGCCATATCTCAGTCCCAGGCCTACAGCTAGTTAACCAAGGTATGTAAGAGCAGGCTGGAATAAGTATAAAACTGCTTACAGGGGCTGGGAAGATGGCTCAGTGGTAGAGTGCATGAGGCCCTGGATTCAATTCCTCAGCAGCATGTAAGCAGAAAAAGCCAGAAGTGGCACTGTGGCTCAAGTGGTAGAATACTAGCCTTGAGCTGAAGAGCTGACCAACAACAACAACAAGAAAAAAAAAACTGCTTATACATTAGCTTTGTTAAGACATAAAGTAAGTATGCTGACTACAACTATGAGAGATGTCTTATAATCAACTGTCCCCAAGAAAACAAACTATGCCACTCTAAGACCTGTTGTGTAAATTATACAAATTATAAAGATTCCAGTCACCGAATCTGTTAGATATTACCAATCTCTACTAACTCTGAAATGATCAACTAGCATCATCACCAGAATCCAGGAGTAAGTAGTAGTTAGTTAGGTATGGGAGAGACTGCCTTAGTACACAGTGATAAAAGCAAAGGCATACAAACCAGACTGTCCAGACTTGAATCATAGCTGCATCCAAAGTTACCAGCATGACTTGGATCCAGTGCTTTAATCTCTTAGTGCCCCAGGGGCCACATGTAGAAAGAATAAAAACAGAGGGGAAAAAAATCCCACTTCTCAGAGTTTTGAGAATATAAGTAACCAGTTAGCACAGTAAATGATACATAGTAGGTATTAGAAAAATGCTGCCAAGTAAAAGCTACACATCCAAACTCAAAACTGAACTGGTACAATTCTGAAGAAAGGAAGAAGGGTACATATTATAACCTAACTACTCATAAAAAGGAGACTGTTTTGCAGCCAATAGAAGCGGAATCTGCATGGAGTTAAGGAAGGACACAACTCTACCTTAGGCAATGACTTTCTCATTGCCCTTTCACGTGCATTGTTCCTCCTGGTTTGTGACTTCACGCTCATGAGCACTATTTAGTCCCTATAAAAAGAATCAAGAACTTGATGTTTCATTTGGCAAACTGTCCACTGGCTATCAAGACTTTCATCAACCTTATCTAGCATAGAGAACCAAGTAAACCAAAAATTGTAGGGCACAAATAAGATAATATGTGTAAAGCACTTAATTTCAGGCCTGACACTATAAATGTAAACTGCCATGTCAAAAAGCTTACTCAATCTCTTAGCTTTAAGTGAAAATAAATTTACATTTGACTATTAGTATATACCTGTTTTGCTAGAAGCAACTAAATTTATACATACTACAATATGGATAAATCCAAAAAAAGACTTTTTTTGAGAAAAAGAAAAAAATGTACAGGCTATTTCTATTTCTCCCAAGAATAATTGGGGACAGATCAGAAAGTAGCTACTGCAGTGGAAGAGGTAAAGGAGAATTGATTGGAAAGAGAAACCTATATGACATATTTCCTATGCTGTTTGGAGTGGTAGTAACAGGAGTATATTCAGTGGAGAAATTTTTTAAACTAAACATTTAAGATCTATACCTTTTCTTAGATATAACCACTTGAGCTTTGAAAACAATTTGAAAAGCAAGTGCATCAGCATGTACTATGGTAATTTAGAGTATAAATAGTATATACACCTAGCAATTTAGAAGAGAGAAGATTGGGATAATGGCTTGAGAAATACGAAGTCAAAGGTTTATGAGTTAAAGGGGAAGCAAGATAATATTTGTATCCATTATTAATGTCCACCTAAAAATAAAACATTCTTTCTTTTTATAATCTTAGAATCATCTCTGTTGCCTCCCTTAGTTCTGATTACTGACTCATACTTCCACCCAGCTCTAGCCTATATTCTCTGCTTAAACCATGATACTAATAGTTAACGAAAGGAGAAACTATGAATACCCAATCAAAACAGCAATGTTTTTATTAAATAGACCAGCAGCTGTGTGAGTAGAGACTTGTAAATGCATCTGTTCTACAAGATTTTATGTTTAATTCAATTTGTTAAAATCAAAGCAGCAAAGCCCTCTAACTATGGGCTAGACAAGGAAACAGTTTTGCTAAACAGAACCCAACATGAGAATGGTGTTTGTTTGAGAATTGCACCTTTTTCACTCACTCACTCCTTCACACAGCAGGCACTTACTGAGCACCTATTCCTTTCCAGCTATTATGTACAGTGTTGAGAACACAAAGCCCAAGCACAGCCTAGTAGAGGTGACAGACATCTAAGCAGATGGTTGCAATACATTGGCAGGTTCAATACACATAGGCCTGGGGAAGTACTATGAAATCAGAGCACAGGGAGAGATTTCCATTGAATGTAGAAGCTTTGCTGCAGTTAAAAACAAAATGTACTCCCGTCCAACCCCTTCCCATACATGGGGGCTATGGCTATATAGGGAATGTCTTATTTCTAAATGGGTAGGCAGCATACAAATGTTTCTTATCATGTTTGTTTTTTAAATGCTTTTCTTTGTCAAATACTTCATAATAAAATTTTAATGTAGTAATGTCTGAAGACTTTAAAAGTCTTACTACCAGCAGCTCCCTCTCCCTCACAGTTAGCTTAAGAATGGCCAGGGTTACCACACCAGAACTGAAGGAAACACAGAACAGAGATGAACTTACGAGTCCTCTTAAAATACACTATAAAATTGATGAAACAGGTAAACCTAGAACCTATCCCAATTTCATTTTATAAAAACACAGAAAAATAAGCTTACCTTTGCCAAAGGGGCGGGGGGGGGGGGAATCCGCTCTTGGAAACAACTAACTCCATTCCTACTGACATTTACATTCAACAGACATTTACTAGACTCTAGTTCCAGGCCACACACAGATAGAAAACATCAAGTTCCTGCCTCCAAGAGGAAGGAGATAGTGAGGTGGTGGGTGGATTCTAAAAGGGCAGGTATGGTGCACAAGAAAACCCATAAGGGGTGAGCCGCACAGTGTGCACCAACTTCACCTACTACATCAATGAAATGCTGAAGACACTAAACCTATGAAGTTATTGAACAACAATGGAGTTGGGAATAGTGGTACAGGTTTGTAATTCCAGCACTCAAGGGACTCAGATGGAAAGATTAAAATTAGAAGCCAAATTGGGCTACACAAAGAATTCTAGGTCAGCTGAGTACATAATTACATAATACTCTAACCAAAAAAAAACTACTATAAAATCTCATAAATTCATGAAGTATCAAGATTTTATAGGAATATAGCTTAGTGATGGAACATTTGTCTAGCATGTGCAAGGCCTTAGGATTAATCCCCAACACTGAAAAGAAAATATTTTATTGCATTTCCCAATACCTGATAGTCAACAAGAATGAGCTCTTCAATAATGATGAAATACAAGTCTGTCTCCTATCCCATAAACAAGACACAGACCACCCTGCTAGCACCATCTAAAGAAGGAGAAGTGTCTTACAAAACTCTGGAAGTCATTTAGAAGTTGATGGTACCCCTATCATACTGAAATTATATTATCTTAAGTCAAAATGATAGGCAAGTCTGAGAGCCTTCAAGGAAAGGTAGATTTCTCATAGCCAGAGTATACCAAGTTTCCATGTGTGACAGAACACAACTATTTCTTGCTCTCTTACTGTTCTTATGTACACTAAGTGATCATCTCACAACCAATTTTTTTTAATTTTCCTTTTTTCATCCTGGAAAAAAATGCTTAGTTCAATATAAAATAAACCCCTTACACATTTATGTTTATAGCTAATTGAACTCAAGGTGGATTGAACTAAGATGGATTTTTTTTAATGGTTTTCCCTTCTTTTCTCAGATCCTACAATTCTATGCTGTAAGAATACAGCTCCTTATACCCCTCTCTTCCCTACACTTGAGAGTTTAAAGGTAAGGGACAAGACAGATTTTTGATGTTGTGATAGTGCACGTTGCCATGGAAATGACTCTCTGGTTCCTTAAGAAGCACCATGACCTCACTGCAAAGGAAAAAGGGAAAGGATGGTTTCTCAGGATTCAACGGAGATAAAAAATTAATGGCTAGAGGGGAAAAAAATCTAAAACCTAAACAGACAATCTGGAAAATACTGCAGTGTCAAGCACTGCAATGAAATATTTTCAAAGAACTTCTAAAAGCTTTGACCTCCAAAGCAGGAATCCTGTAATCAAAAAGGAAGATATAATACTAATGTAAAGATAAACCACACAGATGACTTAGACCAGTGGTTTCTGAATAAACACATTTCCACCTCAGTTCTGATAGATTATGAACAAAATCCTGACTCTTGTGGCAATGTTATAAAATTAAGCCTACATCATACTTTTCTCCCTAAAAGAAGCCTGCATTCTCCTCTTCTTTTTTTTTCTTCCTTTTTGTGGTGCCCCTGTTTATACAGCTTATCCCTTATCACACTGACAAGACTGGGAACCACAGCAGATGGTCCCCCCCAGACATAATTCTAACAGGTTTTTTGTGCAAACAAAAGATAAAGAAGGCTACAGCAATGATTTACTGATATCTAAAGTTGAAAACTGACAAAACACAAACTGCTTTTTTAGTTACTGTTTGAACTGTTTATCCGTTAAACTACTAAATAAAATAGGTAAGGCCAAAATTAAATATCATTTCAAAACTATGAAACCAAATAACCAGTTTTAAGAGCCAGTTTTGTCTTTAAGGTACCAAAGTATCCTAAAGCACATATTCTAAAATCCACTACACTCCATTCTTTGCAAAAGGGGAAATATTGGCAAATCTCTGCCTTATAGACTGTTTTATTGTGAAATAAACTCATCTGGATTTTTATTAAGCAAAGAAAACAAATTTGAACTAAAAAGTCTAAGAAATTATCCCAAGAACTCACTGAAGAATTAAATAACTGAACCAAGTCAGGAAACTTGGTTGTAAAACTACAGTCTATTCTATTTCAAAATAATCAAAATACCAAATGGAAAATGTCCCCCAAAATTACTCAAGATTAAAGAATGTTTACAAACCATAAAATAGAAACTCTCTTATAGCAATCTAATTGCAAATAATACTGTTGTATGATATACCTGGACATCTAGCAAGGACCCCAACTGGTAATATATAATAAAACTGACAAGCATCTGAAATAAACCACTGAGACATCAAGCAAAAACACACCAGACAGACAGACCCACAGGGCTCTCTTAATGTAGGTCATGATTGTCAGACCATGGCAAAAACATGGTGACCCTTGATAAAAATTAACCTTGATTACATGGAATCATGCACATAATTTTCTCCGAGTAACCAGAACTCTGAAAAGAGTCCATAAAGCTACAAGAATTGACTAGCATAGTCGGCTATGAACTACTTTTCACATTAAAAAAAAAATGTCTGTCCTGTCTTATTTCTATTAATGGAGAAGGAGGTAGTTGCCATCCATATAGTACAATTTCTAAATCCAACCCCAGCTAGGAATACATTTTCTTACTTTCTGAGTGACAAAATTTGGCTTTTTGAAAAACAGTCTCTCTCTCTCTCTCTCTCTCTCTCTCTCTCTCTCTTCCTCCCTCCTTCTCTTCCTCCTCCCTCCCTCTCTCTCCCTCCCTTTCCCCTCTCTCTCTCTCTCTCTCTCTCTCTCTCTGAGCACAAAGGAGCTATGCCTATGTGCCTCTGAGTATATAAAGTTTATTGAAGTGAACTCCAGGAAATAGAAACAAGAGGGGTTTTTTTGCTGTTGTTTTTGTTTTCTTATTTGTTCATTTATCTTTCTTTGGGAGGATAAGGGAGGACACAGAAATGTTTGTTTACAAAGGATAAACAAACACAGCAGTGGTACTCACTAGATACTATATTGAACATGAACTATACAACTTGTGGGTGGGGATGGGAGGGAAAAACTGGGAGAGAGCGAGGGAAGGGGCTACATTTTCCAAAAAAAAAAAAAATGCGCTCTTTACCTGACTTATCAAACTATAACCCCTTTGTACATCACCTTTATAATAATAGTAAAAGGGGAAAATATATAAATAAATTAAAATCAGACTGGAAATAACAGATCTGATTATAACATACATGATCTCTTATCTATTCACTGACAGAAATTAAACACAAAATCTAGGAGAGAGGTAGTGTTAAAAAGTTCATATTCACAAATTGCTCAAGATATATATAAATATACAGATATAAAGATGTGTACATAAATGTATAGAGATATATCTAAATATATACATATATGTATATATATGTGTGTATACACATATATAGGTATTTATTAACAAAAATTCTCCAGGCAACAGAATAAAAATGAGATATACATACACATAGATATATAGATATATTTATATATGCATATATATGTATATATATGAACAAAAATTCTCCAGGCAACAGAATTAAAAATTAACATGTCTATGTAAAACAATTTATCCCCACACAATTCATTAATTCATGTAGTAAAAGCATAATACTAACCAAGTAAGAGTTACAAAATTGAACAAGTTAGTTAAATTACTACCAACTGCCACAAAGCAGATGTTTGATTATGCTAGCCAGCTATTACACATGAGAACTGAGAACAGAACCAAGTAGGAGACTGTGCTCAAATCAGTGCAAATCCATTACTGCTGGAAGATCAGTGGGTCAAAAAGTTCACCTCTGTAGAGCATAAATCATTCAGTGGACACAATAGGTGTTTTCTCTACAGTGTTTCCAAATCTAATCTAAAGCCACTATACCATAGGTAAAGCACATATTTTTTTTCTGACATTGGGGATATCTAAGAATCAGAAAATATTAAGTATTAACAATAATCTAACAATTATTAGTTTGTGTTCTGTATACTGAACCAAATATTTCTGAATACAACGTAAGCTCCATCAAACAGAAGAAATCTTATCTTGATTTTTGAGCAAAACTGTGGCATTTATAAGATATAAGTTAAAATATATGCAGCATATCTTCTTTACACATATTAGGTTCATTTCTATCTGCCATGTTTTTGTAGCATGAAAATCCCCTAGCTAAAATAAACTTGCTAATAATTTCTTTGAAATTAAACTGCAAAACTGTTACGATAACTGTTATTTGCATGGGATGTCAATTCCATACTAGTCTCATTATGGTCAATAATATATTCTTAATACATAAATACATTCATAATACATAAATATCAACCATAGACAAGCAAAGCAAATCAATAATGACACTGAAATCCATAATGGAAATTGCCAACCTGAAAAAGCAGATCTAACATGGCTTAAAAATGAAAAAGACAAACAGGAAATGTGTAACAATGAGTTATGCAATGTAGGCCTTAAAATCACAAAGTCAGTAAATGTCATCATGTTAGTAGGAGACTCTGGCTAGAAGCTAATTTAATACTTAAATGTTAATGTAATTTCTACATTACTGCATCTGCCATAAATGTTTTTTAATCAATAAACCCCAAAGCAACATGGTATGTAAGGAAGAAAAACTCGCTCAGCACCATCTTTGTTTCACAGACAATCGTAAACATGAACTAATTCCAAGTTATTTAATCATCATTATATTTCCAAAAGTGTGTTATCATGTGGGTAGAAATAAAGGAACTAGCTTGATTTTTAAAAAATAAAAATAGCAAATTAGGCCACTGCTTTACAAAACATACAAATATATATTTTTAAAACATGAATTGTGCCTAAATTTTGCAAAGATCAAGTCCTATATAAGTTAAAAAAAAAACTTCCTTATTCAATGCAAAAAACAAAACCCACAACATTGTGAATCATGAAAACAGACCTAGATAAATCTTGTTACAAATACTGCAATGTAGAACCACACAAGTAATAAATAAAGTATAAGAAAGCACTCAGCAATCTATGTAAACTGCTTCTGAAGGGTTATTATGGAATGCACACACCAGCTGAACTTAAAGTGTTCGGGTTTTAAACATTAATTTACTTTGACTATGTGCATGTCAAAATGAAAGATTGCTGTCTGGATCCAGACATGCCATATTAATATTGAACACAGGCTTTTACTTCAGGTCAGTAGTTACTCCAAGTCAACTTCAGCAGGTGATAAAAGCAATGTACTCATTAAAATGTATGTGTTACAAGGTTATCTCCCCAAAACAGCTCTCAAATAGAGGTAGCCTTGAAACTTAAGCATTCGATATGCTAGAACCAACCTCTAATTGTCACAAGGCTGGAGAAAATTGAACTTACTGTTGCAACCTAATAACCAATAAATGTAGTTGCTTTCACCAGTACCTTGAGAGAAGTCAGAGAATTACATTGTATGCGCTAAACTGTCTGCCTCTAACAGTCAGATACTCTTGAAGTAACCTACACAAGCTGAAGCTTCCTTTTAGGTCTAGCAACGAAATACAGAATCTGTCCTCATTTTGAATGTCTTATGGTATTTCTCAAGTGAAATTTTACTTTTCCCCATTTATTTTCTCCATTAAAATTATTTTTTTCCTTTTGTAAGAGAATGAATTTCAATGCTTTAGAATAAGGGCATAAAGCTCAAGGTATTAGGACTTTCTCAAAAATAAAATTAAAAGTAAATCTGATCTTCAGCATAACACCGAAGCTCAAATACTTTTTAAAAAATACCTGCTCAGCATCAAGGAAAATTTCCATTTTATACCTGCTACAATGAAACTTCAACAAGATTATTTCTCTACTCAGTCTTTCCTTATTCTCACTCTCAAGTCACCGAATACATTCACCACTGCCTCAAAACAAAATATTTTAACAAAAAACTATGTTCTTTATAGAAATTCCTACCCCCAAAAAAATGCCAATCCACTTTGTACATAAAATCAGGCAGAAACCTCAAAGTAGTAATTAATCATTTCTACTACTTCAATTCCTCATTATCCACAGAAATATTAGACAAGCAAACAGGGAGGAGGAGGGGTCCAGATAGGAAAGATGAATCTTCTTACAAGGGTGAGACCACATCTGTCTTATCCACTGCTGAATACATAACACAACAGATACATGATGGTTATCTAATGAATAAATGAATTTATAAGGAACAACCAGGGAACGTTAGAATTCAACTTTTGCATTTCACATATGAATAAGCTAAGATTCAGGAAGATCAAATGGCCTAAGATTATAAAGTAAGTTGGTCAGATTGGTATACAGTCTAACTCAACAGATGCTCCTTGAGAGCTTGTTTAGAGGTTCTAGCAGGGGAGTGCAGCTACTCATATGCCCTTGACAGATCCTCCTCTACTGGGGATGGTTGTCTTCTTTGACAAAGCATGTAGCTTAGGGATGGACACACAGCAGGCAGTGAGAGAAGAAGGGGACATCCACCTCGCCAGCCAGATCAGCCAAATTGACCCTGGACATCAATGGGGTGACACATGTCACAGCCAGCTTGCCTTCACACGCAGAGTTTTTCTTATTCTTTCTTCCATCTCAAGCACTTAAGTTTCTAGAACTTTAGATAGGTTGCTCCTTTCAAATATATAGGTATGGGCTGGGAAGGTGGCTCAGTGGTAGAGTGCTTGCTTTTCATGCATGAGGCCCTGGGTTCGATTCCTCAGCACCACATAAGCAAAAAGAAAAAATGCCAGAAGTGGCGCTGTGGCTCAAGTGGTAGAGTGCTAGCCTTGAGCTGAAGAGCTGA